>NW_027438523.1:0-73556 GCF_000715075.1 Nicotiana tabacum
TTGCAAACCCTCCAATCTCCATGTGATTTCTACCACCTGCTGGTATGGAGCATCAGTCTCCAACTATCGAGCCATGCTGAATCTAATACCATAGTTGAGCCTCTTGATAAATCGACGGACTCGATCTCTAATTGTGTAAACCAAGGCAGGTGCATATCTGGACAACTCACTAAACTTCAGAACATACTCTGATACGATCATAGAACCCTGGCACAACTGCTCAAACTGCTCGCGCCATGTATCCCAAAGGCTCCGGGGAACAAAATCTCAATTAAATCTCAAAAAATTGAGCCCATGTGAGTGAAGCTGCCTCGGTTGGGCTAGCCTCCTCCCAAGCCTTGCCAAGACTAGTACGCTAGTCCCGATAGCTAGAAAGAAGTGAAAGAACCCCCGCTCGTCTTCACTATACCCATGTTATGGAGAATACAGTGGCACTTTTCCAGAAAGCCTTGTGCGTCCTCTGTAGCTAGGCCACTGAAAGAAGGAGGATGGTATTTTTTGTACCACTCGAGCCTGAGCTACTCCTCCTTAGAAGTTGATGCCCTAACCTCGGCCTGAACTGGGACAACCAGCTGCACTTGTATAACCTATGGGACCTGCTCAACATGGAATCACTGCTCTGGGGTACGGGCCGCTGGAGTTTGCGCTCCTACCCTAGCCTGAGATGTTGCCGTTGCAAGTGGAATCAACCCCGCCTGAGCTAGATTACCAAATATGCTCAAGAATTGGGCGAGCGTCTCTTGAAGTGCAGGGGTAGCAACAAGCGCCGCAAGTGCCTACCTCCCAACTGAAGCTACCGGTGGCTCCTCTGTCGTAGCTCGTGCAGCTGCTCTGGCTACACTACATGCCCCTCCTTGTCCTCTCCCGGACCCTGACCGTGGTCCCAGCCCCGGCCTCTCGCGGCTCTATCAGGGGGCACAATATCTGATCGTCGGATCCAGCGGTGGATGTCCTCACCATCTATGAGAGAATAGAAAGACATAGATTTAGAAATCTAAAGTCAAGAAATTCGCATGATAAGGGATCAAATAAGTGAGGTTTCCTAACAGTTCCATAGCCTCTCGAAGATAAATACAAAAGTTTCTGTACCGATCCGTGAGATTCTACTATTCCTGCTTTTGACACGTAAAACCTATGTACCTCGGACTCTGATACCAACTTATCACTAACCAAATTTTCCTCTGTAGGATGTCGTGATGGAACCTAGTCTCTAAGAGTTGGTAAGCCTAACATTCAGGCAGAATTTAATGGAGAATATGATAAAAACTTTCAAATAACTCAACAACTAACCTAAAAGAACTCTGCAACTCAACAGAATAAAACTCCCAACATCCGGTGATACCAAGTCCCAAGCTCTACAACAGCATACTAAATATCCCCATACAACATTATGTATAAAAAGGGAAAATGAAATAGAACTAGGTAGAGGGTGACTCTGAGGCCCGCAGACGCCGGCAGGTATTCCTTGAAGTCTCCATATCTAAACTCTACTCACCGGTGCCTAGGCTGGTAAGGCTACCTGGATCTGCATAAAAGGATGTGCAAAAGTGTAGAATGAGTAGACTACAATGGCACCCAATAAGTGCTAACCTCGGTAGAGTAGTGATGAGGTCAGGTCAACACCCTACTAGAATAAATAAGAAAATTGAACAGGTATATGATAGTGTGATAATGATAAACAACAAAAATGAAACAATGAAGAAAATATACCAAGAATAGATACACTGAATTAAGGCAATTAAGGCATCACGAAAGTAAACAATGAATAATATGACAAGGAAACAAAGCAACAAACACACAAGTGATATAATTGAATGGTATTAGCAAGCATCACTACCGAGGTACTGCCTCATATTCTCATATCACAAAACAAATCATAATCATTCCTTATATCACCGCGGGAGCCTTGCATTTAGTTTTGAAAATCATTTTTTCGAAATAGCTTCCCGTGTTTTAGCCCACCTTATCACACCACGTGGCTTCAAGTAGTTCCTCTACTACCAACAAGCATATCAAGACCACCTTATCTCACCATATGCATTTCGACCCCAATCCTTAATCCACCACATGCGTATCAATATCACAACATATAACTTTCTGGTGGACACCACTATATCCACCAGAATCTCGAGGACTCTTGGCCTCCCTGACATGTCTCCTGGCCTTGCAAACCCTCCAATATCCATGTGATTTCTACCACCTGCTGGTATGGAGTATCAGTCTCCAACTATCGAGCCATGCTGAATCTAATACCATAGTTGAGCCTCTTGATAAATCGACGGACTCGATCTCTAATTGTGTAAACCAAGGCAGGTGCATATCTGGACAACTCACTAAACTTCAGAACATACTCTGATACTATCATAGAACCCTGGCACAACTGCTCAAACTGCTCAAGGCATGTATCCCAAAGGCTTCGGGGAACAAAATCTCAATAATATCTCTAAAAATTGAGCCCATGTGAGTGAAGCTGCCTCGGTTGGGCTACCTTCCTCCCAAGCCCGCCAAGACTAGTATGCTAGTCCCGATAGCTAGAAAGAAGTGAAAGAACCCCCGCTCGTCTTCACTATACCCATGTTATGGAGAATACAGTGGCACTTTTCCAGAAAGCCTTATGCGTCCTATGTAGCTAGGCCACTGAAAGAAGGAGGATGGTATTTTTTGTACCACTCGAGCCCGAGCTACTCCTCCTTAGAAGTTGATGCCCTAACCTCGGCCTGAACTAGGACAACCAGCTGCACTTGTATAACCTATGGGACCTGCTCAACATGGAATCACTGCTCTGGGGTACGGGCCGCTTGAGTTTGCGCTCCTACCCTAGCCTGAGATGTTGCCGTTGCAAGTGGAATCAACCCCGCCTGAGCTAGATTACCAAATATGCTCAAGAACTGGGCGAGAGTCTCTTGAAGTGCAGGGGTAGCAACAAGCGCCGCAAGTGCCTACCTCCCAACTAGAGCTACCGGTGGCTCCTCTGTCGTAGCTCGTGCAGCTACTTTGGCTATGTTACATGCCCCTCCTTGTCCTCTACCGGACCCAGACCTCGGACCCAGCCCCGGCCTCTCACGGCTCTATCAAGGGGCGCAGGTATCTGATTGTCGGATCCACCGGTGCATGTACTCAACATCTGTGAGAGAATAGAAAGACATAGATTTATAAATCTAAAGTCAAGAAATTCGCATGATAAGGGATCAAATAAGTGAAGTTTCCTAACAGTTCCATAGCCTCTTGAAGATAAATACAAAAGTTTTTGTACCGATCTGTGAGATTCTACTATTCCTGCTTTTGACACGTAAAACCTATGTACCTAGGGTTTTGATACCAACTTGTCACTGACCAAATTTTCCTCTGTAGGATGTCGTGATGGAACCTAGTCTCTAAGAGTAGGTAGGCCTAACATTCAGGCAGAATTTAACTGAGAAAATGATAAAAACTTTCAAATAACTCAACAACTAACATAAAAGAACTCTGCAACTCAACAGAATAAAACTCCCAAAATCCGGTGATACCAAGTCCCAAGCTCTACAACAGTATACTAAATATCCCCATACAACATTATCTATAAAAAGGGAAAATGAAATAGAACTAGGTAGAGGGTGACTCCGAGGCCCGCAGACGCCGACAGGTATACCTTGAAGTCTCCATATCTAAACTCTACTTCACCGGTGCCTAGGCTGGTAAGGCTACCTAGATCTGCATAAAAGGATGTGCAAAAGTGTAGAATGAGTAGACTACAACGGTACCCAATAAGTGCTAACCTCGGTAGAGTAGTGATGAGGTCAGGTCAACACCCTACTAGAATAAATAAGAAAGTTGAACAGGTATATGATAGTGTGATAATGATAAACAACAAAAATGAAACAATGAAGAAAATATACCAAGAATAGATACACTGAATTAAGGCAATTAAGGCATCACGAACGTAAACAATAAATAATATGACAAGGAAACAAAGCAACAAACACACAAGTGATATAATTGAATGGTCTTAGAAAGCATCACTACCGAGGTACTGCCTCACAGTCTCATATCACAAAACAAATCATAATCATTCCTTATATCACCGCGGGAGCCTTGCATTTAGTTTTGAAAATCATTTTTTCGAAATAGCTTCCCGTGTTTTAGCCCACATTATCACACCACGTGGCTTCAAGTAGTTCCTCTACTACCAACAAGCATATCAAGACCACCTTATCTCACCATATGCATTTCGACCCCAATCCTTAATCCACCACATGCGTATCAATATCACAACATATATCTTTCTGGTGGACACCACTATATCCACCAGAATCTCGAGGACTCTTGGCCTCCCTGTCATGTCTCCTGGCCTTGCAAACCCTCCAATCTCCATGTGATTTCTACCACCTGCTGGTATGGAGTATCAGTCTCAAACTATCGAGCCATGCTGAATCTAATACCATAGTTGAGCCTCTTGATAAATCGACGGACGGACTAGATCTCTAATTGTGTAAACCAAGGCAGGTGCATATCTGGACAACTCACTAAACTTCAGAACATACTTTGATACGATCATAGAACCCTGGCACAACTGCTCAAACTGCTCAAGCCATGTATCCCAAAGGCTTCGGGGAACAAAATCTCAATAACATCTCTAAAAATTTAGCCCATGTGAGTGAAGCTACCTCGGTTGGGCTAGCCTCCTCCCAAGCCTGCCAAGACTAGTATGCTAGTCCCGATAGCTAGAAAGAAGTGAAAGAACCCCCGCTCGTCTTCACTATACCCATGTTATGGAGAATACAGTGGCACTTTTCCAGAAAGCCTTATGCATCCTCTATAGCTAGGCCACTGAAAGAAGGAGGATGGTATTTTTTGTACCACTCGAGCCGGAGCTACTCCTCCTTAGAAGTTGATGCCTTAACCTCGGTCTGAACTAGGACAACCAGCTGCACTTGTATAACCTATGGGACCTGCTCAACATGGAATCACTGCTCTGGGGTACGGGCCGCTGGAGTTTGCGCTCCTACCCTAGCCTGAGATGTTGCCGTTGCAAGTGGAATCAACCCTGCCTGAGATAGATTACCAAATATGCTCAAGAATTGGTCGAGCGTCTCTTGAAGTGCAGGGGTAGCAACAAGTGCCACAAATGCCTACCTCCCAACTGAAGCTACCGGTGGCTCCTCTGTCGTAGCTCGTGCAGCTGCTCTGGCTACACTACATGCCCCTCCTTGTCCTCTCCCGGACCCTGACCGCGGCCCCAGCCCCAGCCCCGGCCTCTCGCGGATCTATCAGGGGGCACAATATCTGATCGTCGGATCCAGCGGTGGATGTCCTCACCATCTATGAGAGAATAGAAAGACATAGATTTAGAAATCTAAAGTCAAGAAATTCGCATGATAAGGGATCAAATAAGGGAAGTTTCCTAACAGTTTCATGGCCTCTCGAAGATAAATACAAAAGTTTCTGTACCGATCCGTGAGATTCTACTATTCCTGCTTTTGACACGTAAAACCTATGTACCTAGGGCTTTGATACCAACTTGTCACTGACCAAATTTTCCTCTGTAGGATGTCGTGATGGAACCTAGTCTCTAAGAGTAGGTAAGCCTAACATTCAGGCAGAATTTAACTGAGAAAATGATAAAAACTTTCAAATAACTCAACAACTAACATAAAAGAACTCTGCAACTCAACAGAATAAAACTCCCAACATCCAGTGATACCAAGTCCCAAGCTCTACAACAGTATACTAAATATCCCCATACAACATTATCTATAAAAAGGGAAAATGAAATAGAACTAGGTAGAGGGTGACTCCGAGGCCCGCAGACGCCAGCAGGTATACCTTGAAGTCTTCTTATCTAAACTCTACTCACCGGTGCCTAGGCTGGTAAGGCTACCTGGATCTGCATAAAAGGATGTGCAAAAGTGTAGAATGAGTAGACTACAATGGCACCCAATAAGTGCTAACCTCGGTAGAGTAGTGATGAGGTCAGGTCAACACCCTACTAGAATAAATAAGAAAATTGAACAGGTATATGATAGTGTGATAATGATAAACAACAAAAATGAAACAATGAAGAAAATATACCAAGAATAGATACACTGAATTAAGGCAATTAAGGCACCACGAATGTAAACAATGAATAATATGCCAAGGAAACAAAGCAACATAAACACAAGTGATATAATAGAATGGTATTAGCAAGCATCACTACCGAGGTACTGCCTCACAGTCTCATATCACAAAACAAATCATAATCATTCCTTATATCACCGCGGGAGCCTTGCATTTAGTTTTGAAAATCATTTTTTCGAAATAGCTTCCCGTGTTTTAGCCCAGCTTATCACACCACGTGGCTTCAAGTAGTTCCTCTACTACCAACAAGCATATCAAGACCACCTTATCTCACCACATGCATTTCGACCCCAATCCTTAATCCACCACATGCATATCAATATCACAACATATAACTTTCTGGTGGACACCACTATATCCACCAGAATCTCGAGGACTCTTGGCCTCCCTGTCATGTCTCCTGGCCTTGCAAACCCTCCAATCTCCATGTGATTTCTACCACCTGCTAGTATGGAGCATCAGTCTCCAACTATAGAGCCATTCTGAATCTAATACCATAGTTGAGCCTCTTGATAAATCGACGGACTCGATCTCTAATTATGTAAACCAAGGCAGGTGCATATCTGGACAACTCACTAAACTTCAGAACATACTCTGATACGATCATAGAACCCTGGCACAACTGCTCAAACTGCTCGCGCCATGTATCCCAAAGGCTCCGGGGAACAAAATCTCAATTAAATCTAAAAGAATTGAGCCCATGTGAGTGAAGCTGCCTCGGTTGGGCTAGCCTCCTCCCAATCCCACCAAGACTAGTACGCTAGTCCCGATAGCTAGAAAGAAGTGAAAGAACCCCCGCTCGTCTTCACTATACCCATGTTATGGAGAATACAATGGCACTTTTCCTGAAAGCCTTGTGCGTCCTCTGTAGCTAGGCCACTGAAAGAAGGAATATGGTATTTTTTGTACCACTCGAGCCTGAGTTACTCCTCCTTAGAAGTTGATGCCCTAACCTCGGCCTGAACTGGGACAACCAGCTGCACTTGTATAACCTATGGGACCTGCTCAACATGGAATCACTGCTCTGGGGTACGGGCCGCTGGAGTTTGCGCTCCTACCCTAGCCTGAGATGTTGCCGTTGCAAGTGGAATCAACCCCGCCTGAGCTATATTACCAAATATGCTCAAGAATTAGGCGAGCATCTCTTGAAGTGCAGGGGTAGCAACAAGCGCTACAAGTGCCTACCTCCCAACTGAAGCTACCGGTGGCTCCTCTGTCGTAGCTCGTGCAGCTGCTCTAGCTACACTACATGCCCCTCCTTGTCCTCTCCCGGACCCTGACCGCGGCTCTATCAGGGGGCACAATATCTGATCGTCGGATCCAGCGGTGGATGTCCTCACCATCTATGAGAGAATAGAAAGACATAGATTTAGAAATCTAAAGTCAAGAAATTCGCATGATAAGGGATCAAATAAGTGAAGTTTCCTAACAGTTCCATAGCCTCTCGAAGATAAATACAAAAGTTTCTGTACTGATCCGTGAGATTCTACTATTCCTGCTTTTGACACGTATAACCTATGTACCTAGGGCTTTGATACCAACTTGTCACTGACCAAATTTTCCTCTGTAGGATGTCGTGATGGAACCTAGTCTCTAAGAGTAGGTAAGCCTAACATGCATGCAGAATTTAACTGAGAAAATGTTTAAAACTTTCAAATAACTCAACAACTAACATAAAAGAACTCTGCAACTCAACAGAATAAAACTCCCAACATCCGGTGATACCAAGTCCCAAGCTCTACAACAGTATACTAAATATCCCTATACAACATTATCTATAAAAAGGGAAAATGAAATAGAACTAGGTAGAGGGTGACTCCGAGGCCCGCAGACACCGGTAGGTATACCTTGAAGTCTCCATATCTAAACTCTACTCACCGGTGCCTAGGCTGGTAAGGCTACCTGGATCTGCATAAAAGGATGTGCAAAAGTGTAGAATGAGTAGACTACAACGGTACCCAATAAGTGCTAACCTCGGTAGAGTAGTGATGAGGTCAGGTCAACACCCTACTAGAATAAATAAGAAAATTGAACAGGTATATGATAGTGTGATAATGATAAACAACAAAAATGAAACAATGAAGAAAATATACCAAGAATAGATACACTGAATTAAGGCAATTAAGGCATCACGAAAGTAAACAATGAATAATATGACAAGGAAACAAAGCAACAAACATACAAGTGATATAATTGAATGGTATTAGCAAGCATCACTACCGAGGTACTGCCTCACAGTCTCATATCACAAAACAAATCATAATCATTCCTTATATCATCGCGGGAGCCTTGCATTTAATTTTGAAAATCATTTTTTCGAAATAGCTTCCCGTGTTTTAGCCCACCTTATCACACCGCGTGGCTTCAAGTAGTTCCTCTACTACCAACAAGCATATCAAGACCACCTTATCTCACCACATGCATTTCGACCCCAATACTTAATCCACCACATGCGTATCAATATCACAACATATAACTTTCTGGTGGACACCACCATATCCACCAGAATCTCGAGGACTCTTGGCCTCCCTGTCATGTCTCCTGGCCTTGCAAACCCTCCAATCTCCATGTGATTTCTACCACCTACTGGTATGGAGTATCAGTCTCCAACTATCGAGCCATGCTGAATCTAATACCATAGTTGAGCCTCTTGATAAATCGACGGACTCGATCTCTAATTGTGTAAACCAAGGCAGGTGCATATCTGGACAACTCACTAAACTTCAGAACATACTCTGATACGATCATAGAACCCTGGCACAACTGCTCAAACTGCTCGCGCCATGTATCCCAAAGGCTCCGGGGAACAAAATCTCAATTAAATCTCCAAAAATTGAGCCCATGTGAGTGAAGCTGCCTCGGTTGGGCTAGCCTCCTCCCAATCCCACCAAGACTAGTACGCTAGTCCCGATAGCTAGAAAGAAGTGAAAGAACCCCCGCTCGTCTTCACTATACCCATGTTATGGAGAATACAGTGGCACTTTTCCAGAAAGCCTTATGCGTCCTCTGTAGCTAGGCCACTGAAAGAAGGAGGATGGTATTTTTTGTACCACTCGAGCCTGAGCTACTCCTCCTTAGAAGTTGATGCCCTAACCTCGGCCTGAACTAGGACAACCAGCTGCACTTGTATAACCTATGGGACCTGCTCAACATGGAATCACTGCTCTGGGGTACGGGCCGCTGGAGTTCGCGCTCCTACCCTAGGCTGAGATGTTGCCGTTGCAAGTGGAATCAAACCCGCCTGAGCTAGATTACCAAATATGCTCAAGAACTGGGCGAGAGTCTCTTGAAGTGCAGGGGTAGCAACAAGCCCAGCAAGTGCCTACCTCCCAACTAGAGCTACCGGTGGCTCCTCTGTCGTAGCTCGTGCAGCTGCTTTGGCTATACTACATGCCTCTCCTTGTCCTCTACCGGACCCAGACCTCGGCCCCAGCCCCGGCCTCTCACGGCTCTATCAGGGGGCGCAGGTATCTGATCGTCGGATCCACCGGTGCATGTACTCACCATCTGTGAGAGAATAGAAAGACATAGATTTAGAAATCTAAAGTCAACAAATTCGCATGATAAGGGATCAAATAAGTGAAGTTTCCTAAATGTTCCATAGCCTTTCGAAGATAAGTACAAAAGTTTCTGTACCGATCCATGAGATTCTACTAATCCTGCTTTTGACATGTAAAACCTATGTACCTAGGACTCTGATACCAACTTGTCACTGACCAAATTTTCCTCTGTAGGATGTCGTGATGGAACCTAGTCTCTAAGAGTAGGTAAGCCTAACATTCAGGCAGAATTTAAGTGAGAAAATGATAAAAACTTTCAAATAACTCAACAACTAACATAAAATAACTCTGCAACTCAACAGAACAAAACTCCCAACATCCGGTGATACTAAGTCCCAAGCTTTACAACAGTGTACTAAATATCCCTATACAACATTATATATAAAAAGGGAAAATGAAATAGAACTAGGTAGAGGGTGACTCTGAGGCCGCGGACGCCGGCGGGTATACCTTGAAGTCTTCATATCTAAACTCTACTCACCGGTGCCTAGGCTGGTAAGGCTACCTGGATCTGCATAAAAGGATGTGCAAAAGTGTAGAATGAGTAGACTACAATGGTACCCAGTAAGTGCTAAGCCTAACCTTGGTAGAGTAATGATGAGGTCAGGTCAACACCCTACTATAATAAATAAGAAAATTGAACAGGTATATGATAGTGTGATAATGATAAACAACAAAAATGAAACAATGAAGAAAATATACCAAGAATAGATACACTGAATTAAGGCAATTAAGGCATCACGAAAGTAAACAATGAATAATATGCCAAGGAAACAAAGCAACCAAAACACAAGTGATATAATTGAATGGTATTAGCAAGCATCACTACCGAGGTACTGCCTCACTAGTCTCATATCACAAAACAAATCATAATCATTCCTTATATCACCGCGGGAGCCTTGCATTTAGTTTTGAAAATCATTTTTTCGAAATAGCTTCCCGTGTTTTAGCCCACCTTATCACACCACGTGGCTTCAAGTAGTTCCTCTACTACCAACAAGCATATCAAGACCACCTTATCTCACCATATGCATTTCGACCCCAATCCTTAATCCACCACGTGCGTATCAATATCACAACATATAACTTTCTGGTGGACACCACTATATCCACCAGAATCTCGAGGACTCTTGGCCTCCCTGTCATGTCTCCTGGCCTTGCAAACCCTCCAATCTCCATGTGATTTCTACCACCTGCTGGTATGGAGTATCAGTCTCAAACTATCGAGCCATGCTGAATCTAATACCATAGTTGAGCCTCTTGATAAATCGACGGACTCGATCTCTAATTGTGTAAACCAAGGCAGGTGCATATCTGGACAACTCACTAAACTTCAGAACATACTCTGATACGATCATAGAACCCTGGCACAACTGCTCAAACTGCTCGCGCCATGTATCCCAAAGGCTCCGGGGAACAAAATCTTAATTAAATCTCAAAAATTTGAGCCCATGTGAGTGAAGCTGCCTCGGTTGGGCTAGCCACCTCCCAATCCAACCAAGACTAGTATGCTAGTCCCGATAGCTAGAAAGAAGTGAAAGAACCCCCGCTCGTCTTCACTATACCCATGTTATGGAGAATACAGTGGCACTTTTCCAGAAAGCCTTGTGCGTCCTCTGTAGCTAGGCCACTGAAAGAAGGAGGATGGTATTTTTGGTACCACTCGAGCCTGAGCTACTCCTCCTTAGAAGTTGATGCCCTAACCTCGGCCTGAACTGGGACAACCAGCTGCACTTGTATAACCTATGGGACCTGCTCAACATGGAATCACTGCTCTGGGGTACGGGCCGCTGGAGTTTGCGCTCCTACCCTAGCCTGAGATGTTGCCGTTGCAAGTGGAATCAACCTCGCCTGAGCTAGATTACCAAATATGCTCAAGAATTGGGCGAGCGTCTCTTGAAGTGCAGGGGTAGCAACAAGCGCCACAAGTGCCTACCTCCCAACTGAAGCTACCGGTGGCTCCTCTGTCGTAGCTTGTGCAGCTGCTCTGGCTACACTACATGCCCCTCCTTGTCCTCTCCCGGACCCTGACCGCGGCCCCAGCCCCGGCCTCTCGCGGCTCTATCATGGGGCACAATATCTGATCGTCGGATCCAGCGGTGGATGTCCTCACCATCTATGAGAGAATAGAAAGACATAGATTTAGATATCTAAAGTCAAGAAATTCACATGATAAGGGATCAAATAAGTGAAGTTTCCTAACAGTTCCATAGCCTCTCGAAGATAAATACAAAAGTTTTTGTATCGATCCGTGAGATTCTACTATTCCAGCTTTTGACACGTAAAACCTATGTACCTAGGGCTTTGATACCAACTTGTCACTGACCAAATTTTCCTCTGTAGGATGTCGTGATGGAACCTAGTCTCTAAGAGTAGGTAAGCCTAACATTCAGGCAGAATTTAACTAAGAAAATGATAAAAACTTTCAAATATCTCAACAACTAACATAAAAGAACTATGCAACTCAACAGAATGAAACTCCCAACATCCGGTGATACCAAGTCCCAAGCTCTACAACAGTATACTAAATATCCCCATACAACATTATCTATAAAAAGGGAAAATGAAATAGAACTAGGTAGAGGGTGACTCCGAGGCCCGCAGACGCCGGCAGGTATACCTTGAAGTCTCCATATCTAAACTCTACTCACTGGTGCCTAGGCTGGTAAGGCTACCTGGATCTGCATAAAAGGATGTGCAAAAGTGTAGAATGAGTAGACTACAACGGTACCCAATAAGTGCTAACCTCGGTAGAGTAGTGATGAGGTCAGGTCAACACCCTACTATAATAAATAAGAAAATTGAACAGGTATATGATAGTGTGATAATGATAAACAACAAAAATGAAACAATGAAGAAAATATACCAAGAATAGATACACTGAATTAAGGCAATTAAGGCATCACGAAAGTAAACAATGAATAATATGCCAAGGAAACAAAGCAACCAAAACACAAGTGATATAATTGAATGGTATTAGCAAGCATCACTACCGAGGTACTGCCTCACAGTCTCATATCACAAAACAAATCATAATCATTCCTTATATCACCGCGGGAGCCTTGCATTTAGTTTTGAAAATCATTTTTTCAAAATAGCTTCCCGTGTTTTAGCCCACCTTATCACACCGCGTGGCTTCAAGTAGTTCCTCTACTACCAACAAGCATATCAAGACCACCTTATCTCACCACATGCATTTCGACCCCAATACTTAATCCACCACATGCGTATCAATATCACAACATATAACTTTCTGGTGGACACCACTATATCCACCAGAATCTCGAGGACTCTTGGCCTCCCTGTCATGTCTCCTGGCCTTGCAAACCCTCCAATCTCCATGTGATTTCTACCACCTGCTGGTATGGAGTATCAGTCTCCAACTATCGAGCCATGCTGAATCTAATACCATAGTTAAGCCTCTTGATAAATCGACGGACTCGATCTCTAATTGTGTAAACCAAGGCAGGTGCATATCTGGACAACTCACTAAACTTCAGAACATACTCTGATACGATCATAGAACCCTGGCACAACTGCTCAAACTGCACGCGCCATGTATCCCAAAGGCTCCGGGGAACAAAATCTCAATTAAATCTTTATAACTTTGATGACTTAACAGAATTTAAAATGCATATAAAAGAATTATTAGATAACAAGTATATACAAGAAAGTAATAGTAAACATACAAGTCCAGCATTTATAGTAAATAAACATAGTGAACAAAAAAGAGGAAAAAGTAGAATGGTTATAGATTACCGAAATTTAAATGCAAAAACTAAAACATATAATTACCCAATACCTAACAAGATATTAAAAATAAGACAAATCCAAGGATATAATTACTTTAGTAAATTCGACTGTAAATCAGGATTTTACCATCTAAAACTAGAAGATGAATCTAAAAAACTAACAGCATTTGCAGTACCACAAGGATTTTATGAATGGAATGTTTTACCATTTGGATATAAAAATGCACCAGGAAGGTACCAACATTTTATGGATAATTATTTTAACCAACTAGAAAATTGTATAGTATATATAGATGATATATTACTATATTCGAGAACACAAGATGAACATATAAAATTATTAGAAAAATTCATACATATTATAGAAAACTCTGGTATAAGCTTAAGTAAAACCAAAGCAGAAATTATGAAGAATCAGATAGAATTTTTAGGAATACAAATAGATTAAAATGGAATAAAAATGCAAACACATATAGTACAAAAAATAATCAATCTTAATGAAAACATAGATACAAAAAAGAAATTACAATCATTCTTAGGATTAGTAAACCAAGTAAGAGAATATATACCTAAATTAGCAGAAAATCTAAAACCTCTACAGAAAAAACTAAAAAAGGATGTAGAATATGGGTTCGATGAAAAAGATAAAGAACAAATAAGGAAGATTAAAATATTGTATAAGAAACTACCAAAATTATACTTCCCAGATGAAAATAAGAAATTTACTTACATTGTAGAAACAGATTCGAGTAATCATAGTTATGGAGGAGTTCTTAAATATAAATATGATAAAGAAAAAATAGAACATCATTGCAGGTATTATTCAGGATCTTATACGGAACCACAAGAAAAATGGGAGATAAATAGAAAAGAATTGTTTGCATTATATAAATGTTTATTAGCATTTGAACCATATATAGTTTACAACAGATTTATTGTAAGAACAGATAATACTCAAGTAAAATGGTGGATAACCAGAAAAGTACAAGATTCAGTTACAACAAAAGAAATACGCAGACTGGTATTAAGTATATTAAACTTTACATTTACAATTGAAATAATCACTACTAACAAGAATGTTGTTGCAGATTACTTGTCAAGACAAAGCTACCCAAACTGATCCAGATAATACAATGGAAAATCTACTCTTAGCCATGACTACACTTTGTAAGAAAGTGGAAAGTATGGATGAAGAGATACAGATAATAAGAAAAACAGCTAGTAGTCAGCAGCATGACTCAAAAAATGCGGAGATAAGACGATCGGAAGTCTCTAAAATTCCAGAGCTAGAAGGTGACGTTGAGAAACACCTAAAAACTCATAACAGTTTGTTAAATACAGTTACATAAAGCAGCACAGCTAGCAGTTCATCTGCAAAGAAGAAGGAAGAAATTAAACCTAGATACACAAACATAAATATGAACAATTTATTTTCAAAACCATTCGTACAGAAAAATATCCAAAATACCCAGAACGAAATATTCCTACCACCACAGATAAATACCTACAAAGAAAGTCTGAACCAAGCCAAAAAGATATACAACCATATAACCCGTACATATATAGACAACATACACAAAATACAAAACTTTTTAAACAAAAACCCAAGATCCCAAACTACCCAGAATCCAAACGAAGATTATATTACCCATTTTCTAACAGGATACAATAAATTAATAGCACTACCAAATACAAGTGCAAAACTAATAGCCACCTGCTACAATTATGGATTACTAGATACTGTATATACACAAACAGGACAGGAAGTAGCCAGAAGATATAAAAAAATAGAAGACCAATTATACCTAATGATAGAAAAAGAAACAACAAGATTAGAAGATAGCCTGACAGCTATGACGAGAATAAGTAAAGAAAATGAAGAAATTGATAAGAAAAAAGAAATTGAAATTATTAAAAATCAAGCAAACAAGGAAATACAATAATTAGAAGAAACAAATAACACAAAAATTATAGCATTAGAAAAACAATTAAACATGTTAAAAGCACTATATGAAAACAAGCAAAGAGAGAAAAATAAAGAAATAGAATTAACAGATGAGATAAATAAATTTAAACAAATATTACAACCAGAAGAAATTCCCAGAATTGAAGAAATAGATAACAATATAGATGACCAAAAGTCAGAATCAAGTGAAATAAGTGAAACATATACAGAACTTTTAGAAAATATAGAAAAAACAAAAAATATAGAAATAAATACAGGAGATGTGAATATGGATGAAAAACCTAGTACATCAGGTGTAAAAAATCCAAAAGGATTAAACCCAAATTATTATACGGTTAACTATGAACAATTTGATAGAAATAATACACTATGGGATAGTAGACTAAACAGGAAATGGACACCAAAACCAATATCTGAACAATATAATTTTTTAGATTTAGATTGCGCAGCAGATATAAATAAAACAATCCAACTATGGATAGGATATTTATCTAAACAATTGGTAGATAATAAAATAGGAATGGCAGAAACACCAGGATATATAGAAAGAACACTCATAGGAACAGTAAAATTATGGTTACACAATTTAACAAAGGAGAGTATAGATACCTTAAGAAGTAATAAAAAATTTAATGGTGAAATAGCAACAACAAATATAGAAATATTATACAAATATGAAATAGCCATAAGAAACGAATTTAGTAGTATGACTACAGAAATTGAAGAACAAAATAAGGAAAAACAAACAAATAGAAATCTAATAACAAAATTAGCAATATGTAATATGTGCTATATAGACGAATATACTTGTGCATTTAGAGAATATTATTATAAAGGAACATATAATACAGAAGAAGGCAAAGAAATAAGGAAATTATATTTCACAAAATTACCAGAACCTTTTAATTCTAAAATAATAAAAGATTGGAATGAAGCAGGATTAACAGATACTTTAGGAGCTAGGATAAAATTTCTACAACAATGGTTTGCACAATTATGTGAAAAATATAAAGAAGAAACAAAAATAGAAAAAATATTAGTAAAAAACTTAAGATGTTGTAAAAATAAAACAGCACCACAATTTGGATGTACAGATACATATAATAAAAAATGGAAAACAAAGAAATATAATAAATATAGAACAAAATATAAAAGTAAAAAACCAAGAAAAAGATATTATGTAAAAAATTACCAGACTAAAAGATCATTTAGACCAAAAAAGAAACTAACAGAATGTACTTGTTATAACTGTGGAAAATTAGGACATATAGCTAAAGACTGTAAAGCACCTAGAAACCTAAAGAAAAAGCAAATAACAGAAATCATAATTGATGATGAAGAATATATGCAGATAGAATATATAGATTATGAACTAGATAGTGAAGATAGTATATATGAAATATCAGATACAGAAGATGAAATAGATAATGAAATAACTAAAGAGGATGATGAAATCCAATGACTGAAAAAGAAATAGAAGTAATAACACGTGAAGAATATAAAGATGAAGAATCCTTAGAACAAAAAATTATATTTGATAATAATATATTTGAACAAATAAAAGGAAAAGAATTAGACCTCAGTGTCGAAAAAATATTTGAAGTACCTACAATAAAAAATTGCAATACAGAAGAATAACTAAAGGAACGTTATTCTATATACGATTTTATTCAGCTACAGCAGAGATATTATATGAAGAAATAAAGCCTATCATACAAGTTATCAAGATCGGACTTACAAGAGAAATGCTCATACCAGAAAGAATAGAAGAACAAGAAGAGATAGAAAAAATAAATATTCCAGACTTTTATGCAAATAAAAGGATTATTGGAATATCCACTATACTAAATGAACTAGCAAACAACTACCTAAATCAGAATGCGATTTGGAGTTATTATTCAAGAGAATAAACAATGATATATTCAAATTGCAGAGAGATACGAGAAGCAGATATGGAAGAATTAAGACAATGGGTCTTAAGTCTTTTAAAACCAGAACAACCTACAATCACAAGAGCTATAAGGACGAATTTCATCTCTCCAGAACTGTTAACAAGATATTGCAAGCTAATCAGTCACAAATACCCAGACCACATATGCTCAAAATGCAAAGGAGAAGATAACATTGTTCCAGACGTACAACTGGAATAATCGAGAAGAAGACGACAAACTAAACGACAAAAACTATGGCAGACAAGATAAAGTAAAAGATTTATTAGATTATTTTCTTTTCTTTAATGTTATTTTGTTTTTTGCAAAAGTCGTAAAGTAAATAGTTCTTTACTTTACAAAAGTAAGAGTCAGTCTCATGAACAGTAAAGGTCGTTCATGAACAGTAAGAGTCATTTTTGTAATCTTTAAATAGCCTTTCGATTATGAATAAAAAACAGGCTGCATCTTCAGGCATCCAAAAATTCCTCTCTTCTCTCTAAAGATACTTCTTAAAGATAAAAATACAGGAAAGCTATGGAACATCAAGAAGATATGAAAGCTATGGATCAACAAGGAGATATCAAAAACCTACAAAAACAGGTATGTCATATTATAATTATGAGTAGCTAAATTATTATATTCCTGATAATCTCTTATATGTAAATTATAATTATCCATCATATAATAGTACTGTTATAGAAATCATCTTGAGAAAGTTTGCCATGAAAATATGCTAAGAGTAGGTAAGCCCAGACTATGCATCCTAAGGTTGAAACCGGTAGGCAGGAAAGCCGTTTAGGGGAGTAAACAAAGTTGAAGCGCTGTTAGGGTAACTGATTGAAGCAGAAAATCATGGTAGTGACCAGAAAAGATGATTAAAATAACTTATTATAATATAATGAATAAGGATAATAGACATAGAGATTAAAAGGAATATGTTTAGCAAATCATATGATAAAATGAACACTTACTTAATAGATGATAATCTTAGTTATAAAATACTTATACTATATATACTAAAAAATATTGACAATGATGTAAGAAGAATAATTTATGAGAAATTACTTAATTTTGAAATAATAGAAATAATGGATCAAAATTGGACAGAACTAATTATACCAGAAATAGACTTATATGAATTAGATTTATATTTTGATAACACATGATGAATAATATATACCTACAATATTGGCAACAAACTACCGACAGTATAAAATTACTAACAAATCTAGTAAAAACTAATATAGAAAAATACCAAAGAACCCAAGATATAGAATATATAGAATATATATTAGAAAGCTTAAAAGAAATAATTAGACTAATTCCACTACAAAAAGAATATTATGAAAAAGCTTTTACATCTGACTAAATTATAAATGAAATTAAATAAAAATAGAAAGGAGAGTAAAAATGGTATCAGAGCTATAGATTAAAAATGAACAAAGAAGAATTTGCTATAGACGAAAAAACATATGAAAACCAAGATGGATTGAAAATAAAAATAATATTTTCAAATTTAGGCAGAAGATATAAAAAAATAGGAGACCAATTATACCTAATGATAGAAAAAGAAACAGCAAGATTAGAAGATAGCCTGACAGCTATGACGAGAATAAGTAAAGAAAATGAAGAAATTGATAAGAAAAAAGAAATTGAAATTATTAAAAATCAAGCAAACAAGGAGATACAACAATTAGAAGAAACAAAAAACACAAAAATTATAGCATTAGAAAAAGAATTAAACATGTTAAAAGCACTATATGAAAACAAGCAAAGAGAGAAAAATAAAGAAATAGAATTAACAGATGAGATAAATAAATTTAAACAAATATTACAACCAGAAGAAATTCCCAGAATTGAAGAAATAGATAACAATATAGATGACCAAAAGTCAGAATCAAGTGAAATAAGTGAAACATATACAGAACTTTTAGAAAATATAGAAAAAACAAAAAATATAGAAATAAATACAGGAGATGTGAATATGGATGAAAAACCTAGTACATCAGGTGTAAAAAATCCAAAAGGATTAAACCCAAATTATTATACGGTTAACTATGAACAATTTGATAGAAATAATACACTATAGGATAGTAGACTAAACAGGAAATGGACACCAAAACCAATATCTAAACAATATAATTTTTTAGATTTAGATTGCGTAGCAGATATAAATAAAATAATCCAACTATGGATAGGATATTTATCTAAACAATTGGTAGATAATAAAATAGGAATGGCAGAAACACCAGGATATATAGAAAGAACACTCATAGGAACAGTAAAATTATGGTTACACAATTTAACAAAGGAGAGTATAGATACCTTAAGAAGTAATAAAAAATTTAATGGTGAAATAGCAACAACAAATATAGAAATATTATACAAATATGAAATAGCCATAAGAAACGAATTTAGTAGTATGACTACAGAAATTGAAGAACAAAATAAGGAAAAACAAACAAATAGAAATCTAATAACAAAATTAGCAATATGTAATATGTGCTATATAGACGAATATACTTGTGCATTTAGAGAATATTATTATAAAGGAACATATAATACAGAAGAAGGCAAAGAAATAAGGAAATTATATTTCACAAAATTACCAGAACCTTTTAATTCTAAAATAATAAAAGATTGGAATGAAGCAGGATTAACAGATACTTTAGGAGCTAGGATAAAATTTCTACAACAATGGTTTGCACAATTATGTGAAAAATATAAAGAAGAAACAAAAATAGAAAAAATATTAATAAAAAACTTAAGATGTTGTAAAAATAAAACAGCACCACAATTTGGATGTACAGATACATATAATAAAAAATGGAAAACAAAGAAATATAATAAATATAGAACAAAATATAAAAGTAAAAAACCAAGAAAAAGATATTATGTAAAAAATTACCAGACTAAAAGATCGTTTAGACCAAAAAAGAAACTAACAGAATGTACTTGTTATAACTATGAAAAATTAGGACATATAGCTAAAGACTGTAAAGCACCTAGAAACCTAAAGAAAAAGCAAATAACAGAAATCATAATTGATGATGAAGAATATATGCAGATAGAATATATAGATTATGAACTAGATAGTGAAGATAGTATATATGAAATATCAGATACAGAAGATGAAATAGATAATGAAATAACTAAAGAGGATGATGAAATCCAATGACTGAAAAAGAAATAGAAGTAATAACACGTGAAGAATATAAAGATGAAGAATCCTCAGAACAAAAAATTATATTTGATAATAATATATTTGAACAAATAAAAGGAAAAGAATTAGACCTCAGTGTCGAAAAAATATTTGAAGTACCTACAATAAAAAATTGGTTCAAAAGACAAAAAGAAGAATACTACGTAGTTAGCCAAAAAGAACATATAATTGACTGTAAATATACAAAAGGAAAAGCCAAAATACCAATAATAAACAAAAGAATAATAAACAAAGAAATACAAGATATAAAAGCAAAAAACCCAATTAAATATGTACACCTAGGAGGAACTGAAATACTAATAAAAGTATGTTTTAGGGAAGGAATAGATACCCCTATAGAAATATATTTAGCAGATGATAGAATAATACAACCTATAGAAAAAAGCATAATAAGTGCAATAAAAGGAAATCTCATATATCAAAAATTTAAATTTATAATAAGTGCCAATTATTCAATAGCAATAAACGATAAGAATATAGATAAATCATTAGTACTATACTGGAAAATGTCAGGAATAGAATTAACACCTAGAAGTAAAATATTTACAGCTAGATGTAAAAACTTATACGTCCTAACAACAAAACATAAAATAGCAGCAAAAAATAAAATTAATAAAATTAAAATAGAAAACCCGTTTGAAAGAATAGTTACAGTTATTGACAATAATGAATATAGCTATAAAGAAATTGACATGGATGAAGATTTAGAAATAGTAAAAGAAAGATTAAGTACATCAAGTATACCAAACCAACTAACTTATGAAACACCAACATCATCAAGAATAAGTACATCAAGAAGAGAATATATAATCCCAAAAAATTTAATAAAAAACACAAAAGAAAAAATAAATACATACCACTACTATATAACTGGAATCATGGAACAAAGAAAATATCAAATATTAATAAATACAGGACAAGAAGAAAACTATATTACAAGAGAATTAGTAACAGAAGCTGAATTAATAACTACTGAACAAGTATGCCCTGAATTACCTAAAGAATTAATAATAAATGAAGAAATAACAGAAAAAGAAATAATTATTGGAGGAATACCTTTAATAATACAATTTAAAATATGTCAAGAAAATGAAAACGAAAATATTACACTAGGAATAAAATGGTTAGAAAAAGTAAAACCATACAGTCTAGGAGATAAGCAATTAACCATAACATACAAAGATAAGAAAATAATAATAAAAAGAACAGAAGAATGAAAATATATATACTCGCAAAAATCATAGTAGAAGGATATTATAATAGATACTATACACCAATGATAGATACAGGGGCAGATGGTGAAAGAACCCCCGCTCGTCTTCACTATACCCATGTTATGGAGAATACGGTGGCACTTTTCCAGAAAGCCTTGTGCGTCCTCTGTAGCTAGGCCACTGAAAGAAGGAGGATGGTATTTTTTGTACCACTCGAGCCTGAGCTACTCCTCCTTAGAAGTTGATGCCCTAACCTCGGCCTGAACTGGGACAACCAGCTGCACTTGTATAACCTATGGGACCTGCTCAACATGGAATCACTGCTCTAGGGTACGGGCCGCTGGAGTTTGAGCTCCTACCCTAGCCTGAGATGTTGCCGTTGTAAGTGGAATCAACCCCGCCTGAGCTAGATTACAAAATATGCTCAAGAATTGGGCGAGCGTCTCTTGAAGTGCAGGGGTAGCAACAAGCGCCACAAGTGCCTACCTCCCAACTGAAGCTACCGGTGGCTCCTCTGTCGTAGCTCGTGCAGCTGCTCTGGCTACACTACATGCCCCTCCTTGTCCTCTCCCGGACCCTGACCGCGGCCCCAGCCCCGGCCTCTCGCGGCTCTATCAGGGGGCACAATATCTGATCGTCGGATCCAGCGGTGGATGTCCTCACCATCTATGAGAGAATAGAAAGACATAGATTTATAAATCTAAAGTCAAGAAATACGCATGATAAGGGATCAAATAAGTGAAGTTTCCTAACAGTTCCATAGCCTCTCGAAGATAAATACAAAAGTTTCTGTACCGATCCGTGAGATTCTACTATTCCTGCTTTTGACACGTAAAACCTATGTACCTAGGACATTGATACCAACTTGTCACTAACCAAATTTTCCTCTGTAGGATGTCGTGATGGAACCTAGTCTCTAAGAGTAGGTAAGCCTAACATTCAGGCATAATTTAACTGAGAAAATGATAAAAACTTTCAAATAACTCAACAACTAACATAAAAGAACTCTGCAACTCAACAGAATAAAACTCCCAACATCCGGTGATACCAAGTCCCAAGCTCTACAACAGTATACTAAATATCCCCATACAACATTATCTATAAAAAGGGAAAATGAGATAGAACTAGGTAGAGGGTGACTACGAGGCCCGTAGACGCCGGCAGGTATACCTTGAACTCTCCATATCTAAACTCTACTCACCGGTGCCTAGGCTGGTAAGGCTACCTGGATCTGCATAAAAGGATGTGCAAAAGTGTAGAATGAGTAGACTACAACGGTACCCAATAAGTGCTAACCTCGGTAGAGTCGTGATGAGGTCAGGTCAACACCCTACTAGAATAAATAAGAAAATTGAACAGGTATATGATAGTGTGATAATGATAAACAACAAAAATGAAACAACGAAGAAAATATACCAAGAATAGATACACTGAATTAAGGCAATTAAGGCATCACGAAAGTAAACAATGAATAATATGCCAAGGAAACAAAGCAACCAAAACACAAGTGATATAATTGAATGGTATTAGCAAGCATCACTACCGAGGTACTGCCTCACAGTCTCATATCACAAAACAAATCATAATCATTCCTTATATCACCGCGGGAGCCTTGCATTTAGTTTTGAAAATCATTTTTTCGAAATAGCTTCCCATGTTTTAGCCCACCTTATCACACCACGTGGCTTCAAGTAGTTCCTCTACTACCAACAAGCATATCAAGACCACCTTATCTCACCACATGCATTTCGACCCCAATCCTTAATCCACCACATGCGTATCAATATCACAACATATAACTTTCTGGTGGACACCACTATATCCACCAGAATCTCGAGGACTCTTGGCCTCCCTGTCATGTCTCGTGGCCTTGCAAACCCTCTAATCTCCATGTGATTTCTACCACCTGCTGGTATGGAGTATCAGTCTCCAACTATCGAGCCATGCTGAATCTAATACCATAGTTGAGCCTCTTGATAAATCGACGGACTCGATCTCTAATTGTGTAAACCAAGGCAGGTGCATAACTGGAAAACTCACTAAACTTCAGAACATACTCTGATACGATCATAGAACCCTGGTACAATTGCTCAAACTCCTCGCGCCATGTATCCCAAAGGCTCCGGGGAACAAAATCTCAATTAAATCTCAAAAAATTGAGCCCATGTGAGTGAAGCTGCCTCGGTTGGGCTAGCCTCCTCCCAATCCCACCAAAACTAGTACGCTAGTCCCGATAGCTAGAAAGAAGTGAAAGAACCCCCGCTCGTCTTCACTATACCCATGTTATAGAGAATACAGTGGCACTTTTCCAGAAAGCCTTGTGCGTCATCTGTAGCTAGGCCACTGAAAGAAGGAGGATGGTATTTTTTGTACTATTCGAGCCTGAGCTACTCCTCCTTAGAAGTTGATGCCCTAACCTCGGCCTGAACTGGGACAACTAGCTGCACTTGTATAACCTATGGGACCTGCTCAACATGGAATCACTGCTCTAGGGTACGGGCCGCTGGAGTTTGAGCTCCTACCCTAGCCTGAGATGTTGTCGTTACAAGTGGAATCAACCCCGCCTGAGCTAGATTACCAAATATGCTCAAGAATTGGGAGAGCGTCTCTTGAAGTGCAGGGGTAGCAACAAGCGCCACAAGTGCCTACCTCCCAACTAAAGCTACCGGTGGCTCCTCTGTCGTAGCTCGTGCAGCTGCTCTGGCTACACTACATGCCCCTCCTTGTCCTCTCCCGGACCCCGACCGCAGCCCCAGCCCCGGCCTCTCGCGGCTCTATCAGGGGGCACAATATCTGATCGTCGGATCTAGCGGTGGATGTCCTCACCATCTATGAGAGAATAGAAAGACATAGATTTAGAAATCTAAAGTCAAGAAATTCGCATGATAAGGGATCAAATAAGTGAAGTTTCCTAACAGTTCCATAGCCTCTCGAAGATAAATACAAAAGTTTCTGTACCGATCCGTGAGATTCTACTATTCCTGCTTTTGACACGTAAAACCTATGTACTTAGGGCTTTGATACCAACTTGTCACTGACCAAATTTTCCTCTGTAGGATGTCGTGATGGAACCTAGTCTCTAAGAGTAGGTAAGCCTAACATTCAGGCAGAATTTAACTGAGAAAATGATAAAAACTTTGAAATTATTAAAAATCAAGCAAACAAGGAAATACAACAATTAGAAGAAACAAAAAACACAAAAATTATAGCATTAGAAAAAGAATTAAACATGTTAAAAGCACTATAAGAAAACAAGCAAAGAGAGAAAAATAAAGAAATAGAATTAACAGATGAGATATATAAATTTAAACAAATATTACAACCAGAAGAAATTCCCAGCCCACCTTATCACACCACGTGGCTTCAAGTAGTTCCTCTACTACCAACAAGCATATCAAGACCACCTTATCTCACCACATGCATTTCGACCCCAATCCTTAATCCACCACATGCGTATCAATATCACAACATATAACTTTCTGGTGGACACCACTATATGCACCAGAATCTCGAGGACTCTTGGCCTCCCTGTCATGTCTCCTGGCCTTGCAAACCCTCCAATCTCCATGTGATTTCTACCACCTGCCGGTATGGAGTATCAGTCTCCAACTATCGAGCCATGCTGAATCTAATACCATAGTTGAGCCTCTTGATAAATCGACGAACTCGATCTCTAATTGTGTAAACCAAGGCAGGTGCATATCTGGACAACTCACTAAACTTCAGAACATACTCTGATACGATCATAGAACCCTAGCACAACTGCTCAAACTGCTTGCGCCATGTATCCCAAAGGCTCCGGGGAACAAAATCTCAATTAAATCTCAAAAAATTGAGCCCATGTGAGTGAAGCTGCCTCGGTTGGGCTAGCCTCCTCCCAATCCCACCAAGACTAGTACGCTAGTCCCGATAGCTAGAAATAAGTGAAAGAACCCCCGCTCGTCTTCACTATACCCATGTTATGGAGAATACAATGGCACTTTTCCAGAAAGCCTTGTGCGTCCTCTGTAGCTAGGCCACTGAAAGAAGGAGGATGGTATTTTTTGTACCACTCGAGCCTGAGCTACTCCTCCTTAGAAGTTGATGCCCTAACCTCAGCCTGAACTGGGAAAACCAGCTGCACTTGTATAACCTATGGGACCTGCTCAATATGGAATCACTGCTCTAGGGTACGGGCCGCTGGAGTTTGAGCTCCTACCCTAGCCTGAGATGTTGCCGTTGCAAGTGGAATCAACCCCGCCTGAGCTAGATTACCAAATATGCTCAAGAATTGGGCGAGCGTCTCTTGAAGTGCAGGGTTAGCAACAAGCGCCACAAGTGCCTACCTCCCAACTGAAGCTACCGGTGGCTCCTCTGTCGTAGCTCATGCCCCTCCTTGTCCTCCACTACATGCCACTCCTTGTCCTCTCCCGGACCCTGACCGCGGCCCCAGCCCCGTCCTCTCGCGGCTCTATCAGGGGGCACAATATCTAATCGTCGGATCCAGCGGTGGATGTCCTCACCATCTATGAGAGAATAGAAAGACATAGATTTAGAAATCTAAAGTCAAGAAATTTGCATGATATGGGATCAAATAAGTGAAGTTTCCTAACAGTTCCATAGCCTCTCGAAGATAAATACAAAAGTTTCTGTACCGATCCGTGAGATTCTACTATTCCTGCTTTTGACACGTAAAACCTATGTACCTAGGGCTTTGATACCAACTTGTCACTGACCAAATTTTCCTCTGTAAGATGTCGTGATGGAACCTAGTCTCTAAGAGTAGGTAAGCCTAACATTCAGGCAGAATTTAACTGAGAAAATGATAAAAACTTTCAAATAACTCAACAACTAACATAAAAGAACTATGCAACTCAACAGAACAAAACTCCCAACATCCGGTGATACCAAGTCCCAAGCTTTACAACAGTGTACTAAATATCCCTATACAACATTATCTACAAAAAGGGAAAATGAAATAGAACTAGGTAGAGGGTGACTCTGAGGCCCGCGGACGCCGGCAGGTATACCTTGAAGTCTCCATATCTAAACTCTACTCACCGATTCCTAGGCTGGTAAGGATACCTGGATCTGTATAAAAGGATGTGCAAAAGTGTAGAATGAGTAGACTACAATGGTACCCAGTAAGTGTTAAGCCTAACCTCAGTAGAGTAGTGATGAGGTCAGGTCAACACCCTACTATAATAAATAAGAAAATTGAACAGGTATATGATAGTGTGATAATGATAAACAACAAAAATGAAACAATGAAGAAAATATACCAAGAATAGATACACTGAATTAAGGCAATTAAGGCATCACGAAAGTAAACAATGAATAATATGCCAAGGAAACAAAGCAACCAAAACACAAGTGATATAATTGAATGGTATTAGCAAGCATCACTACCGAGGTACTGCCTCACAGTCTCATATCACAAAACAAATCATAATCATTCCTTATATCACCGCGGGAACCTTGCATTTAGTTTTGAAAATCATTTTTTCGAAATAGCTTCCCGTGTTTTAGCCCACCTTATCACACCACGTGGCTTCAAGTAGTTCCTCTACTACCAACATGCATATCAAGACCACCTTATCTCACCACATGCATTTCGACCCCAATACTTAATCCACCACATGCGTATCAATATCACAACATATAACTTTCTGGTGGACACCACTATATCCACTAGAATCTCGAGGACTCTTGGCCTCCCTGTCATGTCTCCTGGCCTTGCAAACCCTCCAATCTCCATGTGATTTCTACCACCTGTTGGTATGGAGTATCAGTCTCTAACTATCGAGCCATGCTGAATCTAATACCATAGTTGAGCCTCTTGATAAATCGACGGACTCGATCTCTAATTGTGTAAACCAAGGCAGGTGCATATCTGGACAACTCACTAAACTTCAGAACATACTCTGATACGATCATAGACCTCTGGCACAACTGCTCAAACTGCTCGCGCCATGTATCCCAAAGGCTTCGGGGAACAAAATCTCAATTAAATCTCAAAAAATTGAGCCCATGTGAGTGAAGCTGCCTCGGTTGGGCTAGCCTCCTCCCAATCCCACCAAGACTAGTACCCTAGTCCCGATAGCTAGAAAGAAGTGACAGAACCCCCGCTCGTCTTCACTATACCCATGTTATGGAGAATACACTGGCACTTTTCCAGAAAGCCTTGTGTGTCCTCTGTAGCTAGGCCACTGAAAGAAGGAGGATGGTATTTTTTGTACCATTCGAGCCTGAGCTACTCCTACTTAGAAGTTGATGCCCTAACCTCGGCCTGAACTGGGACAACCAGCTGCACTTGTATAACCTATGGGACCTGCTCAACATGGAATCACTGCTCAGGGGTACGGGCTGCTGGAGTTTGAGCTCCTACCATAGCCTGAGATGTTGCCTTTGTAAGTGGAATCAACCCCGCCTGAGCTAGATTACCAAATATGCTCAAGAATTGGGCGAGCGTCTCTTGAAGTGCCGGGATAGCAACAAGCGCCACAAGTGCCTACCTCCCAACTGAAGCTACCGGTGGCTCCTCTGTCATAGCTCGTGCAGCTGCTCTGGCTACACTACATGCCCCTCCTTGTCCTCTCCCGGACCCTGACAACGGCCCCAGCCCCGGCCTCTCGTGGCTCTATCAGGGGGCACAATATCTGATCGTCGGATCCAGCAGTGGATGTCCTCACCATCTATGAGAGAATAGAAAGACATAGATTTAGAAATCTAAAGTCAAGAAATTCGCATGATAAGGGATCAAATAAGTGAAGTTTCCTAACAGTTCCATAGCCTCTCGAAGATAAATACAAAAGTTTCTGTACCGATCCGTGAGATTCTACTATTCCTGCTTTTGACATGTAAAACCTATATACCTAGGGCTTTGATACCAACTTGTCACTGACCAAATTTTCCTCTGTAGGATGTCGTGATGGAACCTAGTCTCTATGAGTAGGTAAGCCTAACATTCAGGCAGAATTTAACTGAGAAAATGATAAAAACATTCAAATAACTCAACAACTAACATAAAAGAACTCTGCAACTCAACAGAATAAAACTCCCAACATCCGGTGATACCAAGTCCCAAGCTCTACAACAGTATACTAAATATCCCCATACAACATTATCTATAAAAAGGGAAAATGAAATAGAACTAGGTAGAGGGTGACTCCGAGGCCCGCAGACGCCGGCAGGTATACCTTGAATTCTCCATATCTAAACTCTACTCACCGGTGCCTAGGCTGGTAAGGCTACCTGGATCTGCATAAAAGGATGTGCAAAAGTGTAGAATGAGTAGACTACAACGGTACCCAATAAGTGCTAACCTCGGTAGAGTAGTGATGAGGTCAGGTCAACACCCTACTAGAATAAATAAGAAAATTGAACAGGTATATGAGAGTGTGATAATGATAAACAACAAAAATGAAACAATGAAGAAAATATACCAAGAATAGATACACTGAATTAAGGCAATTAAGGCATCACGAAAGTAAACAATGAATAATATGCCAAGGAAACAAAGCAACCAAAACACAAGTGATATAATTGAATGGTATTAGCAAGCATCACTACCGAGGTACTGCCTCACAGTCTCATATCACAAAACAAATCATAATCATTCCTTATATCACCGCGGGAGCCTTGCATTTAGTTTTGAAAATCATTTTTTCGAAATAGCTTCCCGTGTTTTAGCCCACCTTATCACACCACGTGGCTTCAAGTAGTTCCTCTACTACCAACAAGCATATCAAGACCACCTTATCTCACCACATGCATTTTGACCCCAATCCTTAATCCACCACATGCGTATCAATATCACAACATATAACTTTCTGGTGGACACCACTATATCCACCAGAATCTCGAGGACTCTTGGCCTCCCTGTCATGTCTCCTGGCCTTGCAAACCCTCCAATCTCCATGTGATTTCTACCACCTGCTGGTATGGAGTATCAGTCTCCAACTATCGAGCCATGCTGAATCTAATACCATTGTTGAGCCTCTTGATAAATCGACGGACTCGATCTCTAATTGTGTAAACCAAGGCAGGTGCATATCTGGACAACTCACTAAACTTCAGAACATACTCTGATACGATCATAGAACCCTAGCACAACTGCTCAAACTGCTCGCGCCATGTATCCCAAAGGCTCCGGGGAACAAAATCTCAATTAAATCTCAAAAAATTGAGCCCATGTGAGTGAAGCTGCCTCGGTTTGGCTAGCCTCCTCCCAATCCCACCAAGACTAGTACGCTAGTCCCGATAGCTAGAAAGAAGTGAAAGAACCCCCGCTCGTCTTCACTATACCCATGTTATAGAGAATACAGTGGCACTTTTCCAGAAAGCCTTGTGCGTCCTCTGTAGCTAGGCCACTGAAAGAAGGAGGATGGTATTTTTTGTACCACTCGAGCCTGAGCTACTCCTCCTTAGAAGTTGATGCCCTAACCTCGGCCTGAACTGGGACAACCAGCTGCACTTGTATAACCTATGGGACCTGCTCAACATGGAATCACTGCTCTGGGGTATGGGCCGCTGGAGTTTGCGCTCCTACCCTAGCCTGAGATGTTGCCGTTGCAAGTGGAATCAACCCCGCCTGAGCTAGATTACCAAATATGCTCAAGAATTGGGCGAGCGTCTCTTGAAGTGCAGGGGTAGCAACAAGCGCCACAAGTGCCTACCTCCCAACTGAAGCTACCGGTGGCTCCTCTATCGTAGCTCATGCAGCTGCTCTGGCTACACTACACGCCCATCCTTGTCCTCTCCCGGACCCTGACCGTGGCCCCAGCCCCGGCCTCTCGCGGCTCTACCAGGGGGCACAATATCTGATCGTCGGATCCAGCGGTGGATGTCCTCACCATCTATGAGAGAATAGAAAGACATAGATTTAGAAATCTAAAGTCAAGAAATTTGCATGATAAGGGATCAAATAAGTGAAGTTTCCTAACAGTTCCATAGCCTCTCGAAGATAAATACAAAAGTTTCTGTACCGATCCGTGAGATTCTACTATTCCTGCTTTTGACACGTAAAACCTATGTACCTAGGGCTTTGATACCAACTTGTCACTGACCAAATTTTCCTCTGTAGGATGTCGTGATGGAACCTAGTCTCTAAGAGTAGGTAAGCCTAACATTCAGGTAGAATTTAACTGAGAAAATGATAAAAACTTTCAAATAACTCAACAACTAACATAAAAGAACTCTGCAACTCAACAGAATAAAACTCCCAACATCCGGTGATACCAAGTCCCAAGCTCTACAACAGTATACTAAATATCCCCATACAACATTATCTATAAAAAGGGAAAATGAAATAGAACTAGGTAGAGGGTGACTCCGAGGCCCGCAGACGCCGGCAGGTATACCTTGACGTCTCCATACCTAAACTCTACTCACCGGTGCCTAGGCTGGTAAGGCTACCTGGATCTGCATAAAAGGATGTGCAAAAGTGTAGAATGAGTAGACTACAACGGTACCCAATAAGTGCTAACCTCGGTAGAGTAGTGATGAGGTCAGGTCAACACCTTACTAGAATAAATAAGAAAATTGAACAGGTATATGATAGTGTGATAATGATAAACAACAAAAATGAAACAATGAAGAAAATATACCAAGAATAGATACACTGAATTAAGGCAATTAAGGCATCACGAAAGTAAACAATGAATAATATGCCAAGGAAACAAAACAACCAAAACACAAGTGATATAATTGAATGGTATTAGCAAGCATCACTACCGAGGTACTGCCTCACAGTCTCATATCACAAAACAAATTATAATCATTCCTTATATCACCGCGGGAGCCTTGCATTTACTTTTGAAAATCATTTTTTCGAAATAGCTTCCCGTGTTTTAGCCCACCTTATCACACCGCGTGGCTTCAAGTAGTTCCTCTACTACCAACAAGCATATCAAGACCACCTTATCTCACCACATGCATTTCGACCCCAATCCTTAATCCACCACATGCGTATCAATATCACAACATATAACTTTCTGGTGGACACCACTATATCCACCAGAATCTCGAGGACTCTTGGCCTCCCTGTCATGTCTCCTGGCCTTGCAAACCCTCCAATCTCCATGTGATTTCTACCACCTGCTGGTATGGAGTATCAGTCTCCAACTATCGAGCCATGCTGAATCTAATACCATAGTTGAGCCTCTTGATAAATCGACGGACTCGATCTCTAATTGTGTAAACCAAGGCAGGTGCATATCTGGACAACTCACTAAACTTCAGAACATACTCTGATACGATCATAGAACCCTAGCACAACTGCTCAAACTGCTCGCGCCATGTATCCCAAAGGCTCCGGGGAACAAAATCTCAATTAAATCTCAAAAAATTGAGCCCATGTGAGTGAAGCTGCCTCGGTTGGGCTAGCCTCCTCCCAATCCCACCAAGACTAGTACGCTAGTCCCGATAGCTAGAAAGAAGTGAAAGAACCCCCGCTCGTCTTCACTATACCCATGTTATGGAGAATACACTGGCACTTTTCCAGAAAGCCTTGTGCGTCCTCTGTAGCTAGGCCACTGAAAGAAGGAGGATGGTATTTTTTGTACCACTCGAGCCTGAGCTACTCCTCCTTAGAAGTTGATGCCCTAACCTCGGCCTGAACTGGGACAACCAGCTGCACTTGTATAACCTATGGGACCTGCTCAACATGGAATCACTGCTCTGGGGTACGGGCCGCTGGAGTTTGAGCTCCTACCCTAGCCTGAGATGTTGCTGTTGCAAGTGGAATCAACCCCGCCTGAGCTAGATTACAAAATATGCTCAAGAATTGGGCGAGCGTCTCTTGAAGTGCAGGGGTAGCAACAAGCGCCACAAGTGCCTACCTCCCAACTGAAGCTACCGGTGGCTCCTCTGTCATAGCTCGTGCAGCTGCTCTGGCTACACTACATGCCCCTCCTTGTCCTCTCCCGGACCCTGACCGCGGCCCCAGCCCCGGCCTCTCGCGGCTCTATCAGGGGGCACAATATCTGATCGTCGGGTCCAGCAGTGGATGTCCTCACCATCTATGAGAGAATAGAAAGACATAGATTTAGAAATCTAAAGTCAAGAAATTCGCATGATAAGGGATCAAATAAGTGAAGTTTCCTAACAGTTCCATAGCCTCTCGAAGATAAATACAAAAGTTTCTGTACCGATCCGTGAGATTCTACTATTCCTGCTTTTGACACGTAAAACCTATATACCTAGGGCTTTGATACCAACTTGTCACTGACCAAATTTTCCTCTGTAGGATGTCGTGATGGAACCTAGTCTCTAAGAGTAGGTAAGCCTAACATTCAGGCAGAATTTAACTAAGAAAATGATAAAAACTTTCAAATAACTCAACAACTAACATAAAAGAACTCTGCAACTCAACAGAATAAAACTCCCAACATCCGGTGATACCAAGTCCCAAGCTCTACAACAGTATACTAAATATCCCCATACAACATTATCTATAAAAAGGGAAAATGAAATAGAACTAGGTAGAGGGTGACTCCGAGGCCCGCAGACGCCGGCAGGTATACCTTGAATTCTCCATATCTAAACTCTACTCACCGGTGCCTAGGCTGGTAAGGCTACCTGGATCTGCATAAAAGGATGTGCAAAAGTGTAGAATGAGTAGACTACAACGGTACCCAATAAGTGCTAACCTCGGTAGAGTAGTGATGAGGTCAGGTCAACACCCTACTAGAATAAATAAGAAAATTGAACAGGTATATGATAGTGTGATAATGATAAACAACAAAAATGAAACAATGAAGAAAATATACCAAGAATAGATACACTGAATTAAGGCAATTAAGGCATCACGAAAGTAAACAATGAATAATATGCCAAGGAAACAAAGCAACCAAAACACAAGTGATATAATTGAATGGTATTAGCAAGCATCACTACCGAGGTACTGCCTCACAGTCTCATATCACAAAACAAATCATAATCATTCCTTATATCACTGCGGGAGCCTTGCATTTAGTTTTGAAAATCATTTTTTCGAAATAGCTTCCCGTGTTTTAGCCCACCTTATCACACCACGTGGCTTCAAGTAGTTCCTCTACTACCAACAAGCATATCAAGACCACCTTATCTCACCACATGCATTTCGACCCCAATCCTTAATCCACCACATGCGTATCAATATCACAACATATAACTTTCTGGTGGACACCACTATATCCACCAGAATCTCGAGGACTCTTGGCCTCCCTGTCATGTCTCCTGGCCTTGCAAACCCTCCAATCTCCATGTGATTTCTACCACCTGCTGGTATGGAGTATCAGTCTCCAACTATCGAGCCATGTTGAATCTAATACCATAGTTGAGCCTCTTGATAAATCGACGGGACTCGATCTCTAATTGTGTAAACCAAGGCAGGTGCATATCTGGACAACTCACTAAACTTCAGAACATACTCTGATACGATCATAGAACCCTAGCACAACTGCTCAAACTGCTCGCGCCATGTATCCCAAAGGCTCCGGGGAACAAAATCTCAATTAAATCTCAAAAAATTGAGCCCATGTGAGTGAAGCTGCCTCGGTTGGGCTAGCCTCCTCCCAATCCCACCAAGACTAGTACGCTAGTCCCGATAGCTAGAAAGAAGTGAAAGAACCCCCGCTCGTCTTCACTATACCCATGTTATGGAGAATACAATGGCACTTTTCCAGAAAGCCTTGTGCGTCCTCTGTAGCTAGGCTACTGAAAGAGGGAGGATGGTATTTTTTGTACCACTCGAGCCTGAGCTACTCCTCCTTAGAAGTTGATGCCCTAACCTCGGCCTGAACTGGGACAACCAGCTGCACTTGTATAACCTATGGGACCTGCTCAACATGGAATCACTGCTCTAGGGTACGGCCGCTGGAGTTTGCGCTCCTACCCTAGCCTGAGATGTTGCCGTTGCAAGTGGAATCAACCCCGCCTGAGCTAGATTACCAAATATGCTCAAGAATTGGGCGAGCGTCTCTTGAAGTGCAGGGGTAGCAACAAGCGCCACAAGTGCCTACCTCCCAACTGAAGCTACCGGTGGCTCCTCTGTCGTAGCTCGTGCAGCTGCTCTGGCTACACTACATGCCCCTCCTTGTCCTCTCCCGGACCCTGACCGCGGCCCCAGCCCCGGCCTCTCGCGGCTCTATCAGGGGGCACAATATCTGATCGTCGGATCCAGCGGTGGATGTCCTCACCATCTATGAGAGAATAGAAAGACATAGATTTAGAAATCTAAAGTCAAGAAATTCGCATGATAAGGGATCAAATAAGTGAAGTTTCCTAACAGTTCCATAGCCTCTCGAAGATAAATACAAAAGTTTCTGTACCGATCCGTGAGATTCTACTATTCCTGCTTTTGACACGTAAAACCTATGTACCTAGGGCTTTGATACCAACTTGTCACTGACCAAATTTTCCTCTGTAGGATGTCGTGATGGAACCTAGTCTCTAAGAGTAGGTAAGCCTAACATTCAGGCAGAATTTAACTGAGAAAATGATAAAAACTTTCAAATAACTCAACAACTAACATAAAAGAACTCTGCAACTCAACAGAATAAAACTCCCAACATCCGGTGATACCAAGTCCCAAGCTCTACAACAGTATACTAAATATCCCCATACAACATTATCTATAAAAAGGGAAAATGAAATAGAACTAGGTAGAGGGTGACTCCGAGGCCCGCAGACGCCGGCAGGTATACCTTGAAGTCTCCATATCTAAACTCTACTCACCGGTGCCTAGGCTGGTAAGGCTACCTGGATCTGCATAAAAGGATGTGCAAAAGTGTAGAATGAGTAGACTACAACGGTACCCAATAAGTGCTAACCTCAGTAGAGTAGTGATGAGGTCAGGTCAACACCTTACTAGAATAAATAAGAAAATTGAACAGGTATATGATAGTGTGATAATGATAAACAACAAAAATGAAACAATGAAGAAAATATACCAAGAATAGATACACTGAATTAAGGCAATTAAGGCATCACGAAAGTAAACAATGAATAATATGCCAAGGAAACAAAGCAACCAAAACACAAGTGATATAATTGAATGGTATTAGCAAGCATCACTACCGAGGTACTGCCTCACAGTCTCATATCACAAAACAAATCATAATCATTCCTTATATCACCGCGGGAGCCTTGCATTTAGTTTTGAAAATCATTTTTTCGAAATAGCTTCCTGTGTTTTAGCCCACCTTATCACACCACGTGGCTTCAAGTAGTTCCTCTACTACCAACAAGCATATCAAGACCACCTTATCTCACCACATGCATTTCGACCCCAATCCTTAATCCACCACATGCGTATCAATATCACAACATATAACTTTCTGGTGGACACCACTATATCCACCAGAATCTCGAGGACTCTTGGCCTCCCTGTCATGTCTCCTGGCCTTGCAAACCCTCCAATCTCCATGTGATTTCTACCACCTGCTGGTATGGAGTATCAGTCTCCAACTATCGAGCCATGCTGAATCTAATACCATAGTTGAGCCTCTTGATAAATCGACGGACTCGATCTCTAATTGTGTAAACCAAGGCAGGTGCATATCTGGACAACTCACTAAACTTCAGAACATACTCTGATACGATCATAGAACCCTAGCACAACTGCTCAAACTGCTCGCGCCATGTATCCCAAAGGCTCCGGGGAACAAAATCTCAATCAAATCTCAAAAAATTGAGCCCATGTGAGTGAAGCTGCCTCGGTTGGGCTAGCCTCCTCCCAATCCCACCAAGACTAGTACGCTAGTCCCGATAGCTAGAAAGAAGTGAAAGAACCCCCGCTCGTCTTCACTATACCCATGTTATGGAGAATACACTGGCACTTTTCCAGAAAGCCTTGTGCGTCCTCTGTAGCTAGGCCACTGAAAGAAGGAGGATGGTATTTTTTGTACCACTCGAGCCTGAGCTACTCCTCATTAGAAGTTGATGCCCTAACCTCGGCCTGAACTGGGACAACCAGCTGCACTTGTATAACCTATGGGACCTGCTCAACATGGAATCACTGCTCTAGGGTACGGGCCGCTGGAGTTTGAGCTCCTACCCTAGCCTGAGATGTTGCTGTTGCAAGTGGAATCAACCCCGCCTGAGCTAGATTACAAAATATGCTCAAGAATTGGGCGAGCGTCTCTTGAAGTGCAGGGGTAGCAACAAGCGCCACAAGTGCCTACCTCCCAACTGAAGCTACCGGTGGCTCCTCTGTCATAGCTCGTGCAGCTGCTCTGGCTACACTACATGCCCCTCCTTGTCCTCTCCCGGACCCTGACCGCGGCCCCAGCCTCGGCCTCTCGCGGCTCTATCAGGGGGCACAATATCTGATCGTCGGGTCCAGCAGTGGATGTCCTCACCATCTATGAGAGAATAGAAAGACATAGATTTAGAAATCTAAAGTCAAGAAATTCGCATGATAAGGGATCAAATAAGTGAAGTTTCCTAACAGTTCCATAGCCTCTCGAAGATAAATACAAAAGTTTCTGTACCGATCCGTGAGATTCTACTATTCCTGCTTTTGACACGTAAAACCTATGTACCTAGGGCTTTGATACCAACTTGTCACTGACCAAATTTTCCTCTGTAGGATGTCGTGATGGAACCTAGTCTCTAAGAGTAGGTAAGCCTAACATTCAGGCAGAATTTAACTGAGAAAATGATAAAAACTTTCAAATAACTCAACAACTAACATAAAAGAACTCTGCAACTCAACAGAATAAAACTCCCAACATCCGGTGATACCAAGTCCCAAGCTCTACAACAGTATACTAAATATCCCCATACAACATTATCTATAAAAAGGGAAAATGAAATAGAACTAGGTAGAGGGTGACTCCGAGGCCCGCAGACGCCGGCAGGTATACCTTGAAGTCTCCATATCTAAACTCTACTCACCGGTGCCTAGGCTGGTAAGGCTACCTGGATCTGCATAAAAGGATGTGCAAAAGTGTAGAATGAGTAGACTACAACGGTACCCAATAAGTGCTAACCTCGGTAGAGTAGTGATGAGGTCAGGTCAACACCCTACTAGAATAAATAAGAAAATTGAACAGGTATATGATAGTGTGATAATGATAAACAACAAAAATGAAACAATGAAGAAAATATACCAAGAATAGATACACTGAATTAAGGCAATTAAGGCATCACGAAAGTAAACAATGAATAATATGCCAAGGAAACAAAGCAACCAAAACACAAGTGATATAATTGAATGGTATTAGCAAGCATCACTACCGAGGTACTGCCTCACAGTCTCATATCACAAAACAAATCATAATCATTCCTTATATCACCGCGGGAGCCTTGCATTTAGTTTTGAAAATCATTTTTTCGAAATAGCTTCCCGTGTTTTAGCCCACCTTATCACACCACGTGGCTTCAAGTAGTTCCTCTACTACCAACAAGCATATCAAGACCACCTTATCTCACCACATGCATTTCGACCCCAATCCTTAATCCACCACATGCGTATCAATATCACAACATATAACTTTCTGGTGGACACCACTATATCCACTAGAATCTCGAGGACTCTTGGCCTCCCTGTCATGTCTCCTGGCCTTGCAAACCCTCCAATCTCCATGTGATTTCTACCACCTGCTGGTATGGAGTATCAGTCTCCAACTATCGAGCCATGCTGAATCTAATACCATTGTTGAGCCTCTTGATAAATCGACGGACTCGATCTCTAATTGTGTAAACCAAGGCAGGTGCATATCTGGACAACTCACTAAACTTCAGAACATACTCTGATACGATCATAGAACCCTAGCACAACTGCTCAAACTGCTCGCGCCATGTATCCCAAAGGCTCCGGGGAACAAAATCTCAATAAAATCTCAAAAAATTGAGCCTATGTGAGTGAAGCTGCCTCGGTTGGGCTAGCCTCCTTCCAATCCCACCAAGACTAGTACGCTAGTCCCGATAGCTAGAAAGAAGTGAAAGAACCCCCGCTCGTCTTCACTATACCCATGTTATGGAGAATACCATGGCACTTTTCCAGAAAGCCTTGTGCGTCCTCTGTAGCTAGGCTACTGAAAGAGGGAGGATGGTATTTTTTGTACCACTCGAGCCTGAGCTACTCCTCATTAGAAGTTGATGCCCTAACCTCGGCCTGAACTGGGACAACCAGCTGCACTTGTATAACCTATGGGACCTGCTCAACATGGAATCACTGCTCAAGGGTACGGCCGCTGGAGTTTGCGCTCCTACCCTAGCCTGAGATGTTGCCGTTGCAAGTGGAATCAACCCCGCCTGAGCTAGATTACCAAATATGCTCAAGAATTGGGCGAGCGTCTCTTGAAGTGCAGGGGTAGCAACAAGCGCCACAAGTGCCTACCTCCCAACTGAAGCTACCGGTGGCTCCTCTGTCGTAGCTCGTGCAGCTGCTCTGGCTACACTACATGCCCCTCCTTGTCCTCTCCCGGACCCTGACCGCGGCCCCAGCCCCGGCCTCTCGCGGCTCTATCAGGGGGCACAATATCTGATCGTCGGATCCAGCGGTGGATGTCCTCACCATCTATGAGAGAATAGAAAGACATAGATTTAGAAATCTAAAGTCAAGAAATTCGCATGATAAGGGATCAAATAAGTGAAGTTTCCTAACAGTTCCATAGCCTCTCGAAGATAAATACAAAAGTTTCTGTACCGATCCGTGAGATTCTACTATTCCTGCTTTTGACACGTAAAACCTATGTATCTAGGGCTTTGATACCAACTTGTCACTGACCAAATTTTGCTCTGTTGGATGTCGTGATGGAACCTAGTCTCTAAGAGTAGGTTAGCCTAACATTCAGGCAGAATTTAACTGAGAAAATGATAAAAACTTTCAAATAACTCAACAACTAACATAAAAGAACTCTGCAACTCAACAGAATAAAACTCCCAACATCCGGTGATACCAAGTCCCAAGCTCTACAACAGTATACTAAATATCCCCATACAACATTATCTATAAAAAGGGAAAATGAAATAGAACTAGGTAGAGGGTGACTCCGAGGCCCGCAGACGCCGGCAGGTATACCTTGAAGTCTCCATATCTAAACTCTACTCACCGGTGCCTAGGCTGGTAAGGCTACCTGGATCTGCATAAAAGGATGTGCAAAAGTGTAGAATGAGTAGACTACAACGGTACCCAATAAGTGCTAACCTCAGTAGAGTAGTGATGAGGTCAGGTCAACACCTTACTAGAATAAATAAGAAAATTGAACAGGTATATGATAGTGTGATAATGATAAACAACAAAAATGAAACAATGAAGAAAATATACCAAGAATAGATACACTGAATTAAGGCAATTAAGGCATCATGAAAGTAAACAATGAATAATATGCCAAGGAAACAAAGCAACCAAAACACAAGTGATATAATTGAATGGTATTATCAACCATCACTACCGAGGTACTGCCTCACAGTCTCATATCACAAAACAAATCATAATCATTCCTTATATCACCGCGGGAGCCTTGCATTTAGTTTTGAAAATCATTTTTTCGAAATAGCTTCCTGTGTTTTAGCCCACCTTATCACACCACGTGGCTTCAAGTAGTTCCTCTACTACCAACAAGCATATCAAGACCACCTTATCTCACCACATGCATTTCGACCCCAATCCTTAATCCACCACATGCGTATCAATATCACAACATATAACTTTCTGGTGGACACCACTATATCCACCAGAATCTCGAGGACTCTTGGCCTCCCTGTCATGTCTCCTGGCCTTGCAAACCCTCCAATCTCCATGTGATTTCTACCACCTGCTGGTATGGAGTATCAGTCTCCAACTATCGAGCCATGCTGAATCTAATACCATAGTTGAGCCTCTTGATAAATCGACGGACTCGATCTCTAATTGTGTAAACCAAGGCAGGTGCATATCTGGACAACTCTCTAAACTTTAGAACATACTCTGATACGATCATAGAACCCTGGCACAACTGCTCAAACTGCTCGCGCCATGTATCCCAAAGGCTCCGGGGAACAAAATCTCAATTAAATCTCAACAAATTGAGCCCATGTGAGTGAAGCTGCCTCGGTTGGGCTAGCTTCCTCCCAATCCCACCAAGACTAGTACGCTAGTCCCAATAGCTAGAAAGAAGTGAAAGAACCCCCGCTCGTCTTCACTATACCCATGTTATAGAGAATACAATGGCACTTTTCCAGAAAGCCTTGTGCGTCCTCTGTAGCTAGGCCACTGAAAGAAGGAGGATGGTATTTTTTGTACCACTCGAGCCTGAGCTACTCCTCATTAGAAGTTGATGCCCTAACCTCGGCCTGAACTGGGACAACCAGCTGCACTTGTATAACCTATGGGACCTGCTCAACATGGAATCACTGCTCTGGGGTACGGGCCGCTGGAGTTTGCGCTCCTACCCTAGCCTGAGATGTTGCCGTTGCAAGTGGAATCAACCCCGCCTGAGCTAGATTACCAAATATGCTCAAGAATTGGGCGAGCGTCTCTTGAAGTGCAGGGTAGCTACAAGCGCTACAAGTGCCTACCTCCCAACTGAAGCTACCGGTGGCTCCTCTGTCGTAGCTCGTGCAGCTGCTCTGGCTACACTACATGCCCCTCCTTGTCCTCTCCCGGACCCTGACCGCGGCCCCAGTCCCGGCCTCTCGCGGCTCTATCAGGGGGCACAATATCTGATCGTCGGATCCAGCGGTGGATGTCCTCACCATCTATGAGAGAATAGAAAGACATAGATTTAGAAATCTAAAGTCAAGAAATTCGCATGATAAGGGATCAAATAAGTGAAGTTTCCTAACAGTTCCATAGCCTCTCGAAGATAAATACAAAAGTATCTGTACCGATCCGCGAATTTCTACTATTCCTGCTTTTGACACGTAAAACCTATGTACCTAGGGCTTTGATACCAACTTGTCACTGACCAAATTTTCCTCTGTAGGATGTCGTGATGGAACCTAGTCTCTAACAGTAGGTAAGCCTAACATTCAGGCAGAATTTAACTGAGAAAATGATAAAAACTTTCAAATAACTCAACAACTAACATAAAAGAACTCTGCAACTCAACAGAATAAAACTCCCAACATCCGGGGATACCAAGTCTCAAGCTCTACAACAGTATACTAAATATCCCCATACAACATTATCTATAAAAAGGGAAAATGAAATAGAACTAGGTAGAGGGTGACTCCGAGGCCCGCAGACGCCGACAGGTATACCTTGAAGTCTCCATATCTAAACTCTACTCACCGGTGCCTAGGCTGGTAAGGATACCTGGATCTGCATAAAAGGATGTGCAAAAGTGTAGAATGAGTAGACTACAACGGTACCCAAAAGTGCTAACCTCGGTAGAGTAGTGATGAGGTCAGGTCAACACCCTACTAGAATAAATAAGAAAATTGAACAGGTATATGATAGTGTGATAATGATAAACAACAAAAATGAAACAATGAAGAAAATATACCAAGAATAGATACATTGAATTAAGGCAATTAAGGCATCACGAAAGTAAACAATGAATAATATGCCAAGGAAACAAAGCAACCAAAACACAAGTGATATAATTGAATGGTATTAGCAAGCATCACTACCGAGGTACTGCCTCACAGTCTCATATCACAAAACAAATCATAATCATTCCTTATATCACCGCGGGAGCCTTGCATTTAGTTTTGAAAATCATTTTTTCGAAATAGCTTCCCGTGTTTTAGCCCACCTTATCACACCACGTGGCTTCAAGTAGTTCCTCTACTACCAACAAGCATATCAAGACCACCTTATCTCACCACATGCATTTCGACCCCAATCCTTAATCCACCACATGCGTATCAATATCACAACATATAACTTTCTGGTGGACACCACTATATCCACCAGAATCTCGAGGACTCTTGGCCTCCCTGTCATGTCTCCTGGCCTTGCAAACCCTCCAATCTCCATGTGATTTCTACCACCTGCTGGTATGGAGTATCAGTCTCCAACTATCGAGCCATGCTGAATCTAATACCATAGTTGAGCCTCTTGATAAATCGACGGACTCGATCTCTAATTGTGTAAACCAAGGCAGGTGCATATCTGGACAACTCACTAAACTTCAGAACATACTCTGATACGATCATAGAACCCTAGCACAACTGCTCAAACTGCTCGCGCCATGTATCCCAAAGGCTCCGGGGAACAAAATCTCAATTAAATCTCAAAAAATTGAGCCCATGTGAGTGAAGCTTCCTCGGTTGGGCTAGCCTCCTCCCAATCCCACCAAGACTAGTACGCTAGTCCCGATAGCTAGAAAGAAGTGAAAGAACCCCCGCTCGTCTTCACTATACCCATGTTATGGAGAATACAATGGCACTTTTCCAGAAAGCCTTGTGCGTCCTCTGTAGCTAGGCCACTAAAAGAAGGAGGATGGTATTTTTTGTACCACTCGAGCCTGAGCTACTTCTCCTTAGAAGTTGATGCCCTAACCTCGGCCTGAACTGGGACAACTAGCTGCACATGTATAACCTATGGGACCTGCTCAACATGGAATCACTGCTCTGGGGTACGGCCGCTGGAGTTTGCGCTCCTACCCTAGCCCGAGATGTTGCCATTGCAAATGGAATCAACCCCGCCTGAGCTAGATTACAAAATATGCTCAAGAATTGGGCGAGCGTCTCTTGAAGTGCAGGGGTAGCAACAAGCGCCACAAGTGCCTACCTCCCAACTGAAGCTACCGGTGGCTCCTCTGTCGTAGCTCATGCAGCTGCTTTGGCTACACTACATGACCCTCCTTGTCCTCTCCCGGACCCTGACTGTGGCCCCAGCCCCGGCCTCTCGCGGCTCTATCAGGGAGCACAATATCTGATCGTCGGATCCAGCGGTGGATGTCCTAACCATCAATGATAGAATAGAAAGACATAGATTTAGAAATCTAAAGTCAAGAAATTCGCATGATAAGGGATCAAATAAGTGAAGTTTCCTAACACTTCCATAGCCTCTCGAAGATAAACACAAAAGTTTCTGTACCGATCCGTGAGATTCTACTATTTCTGCTTTTGATACGTAAAACCTATGTACCTAGGGCTTTGATACCAACTTGACACTGACCATATTTTGCTCTGTAGGATGTCGTGATGGAACCTAGTCTCTAAGAGTAGGTAAGCCTAACATTCAGGCAGAATTTAACTGAGAAAATGATAAAAACATTCAAATAACTCAACAACTAACATAAAAGAACTCTGCAACTCAACAGAACAAAACTCCCAACATCCGGTGATACCAAGTCCCAAGCTTTATAACAGTGTACGAAATATCCCTATACAACATTATCTATAAAAAGGGAAAATGAAATAGAACAAGGTAGAGGGTGACTCTGAGGCCCGCGGACGCCGGCAGGTATACCTTGAAGTCTCCATATCTAAACTCTACTCACCGATGCCTAGGCCGGTAAGGATACCTGGATCTGCATAAAAGGATGTGCAAAAGTGTAGAATGAGTAGACTACAACGGTACCCAGTAAGTGCCAAGCCTAACCTCGGTAGAGTAGTGATGAGGTCAGGTCAACACCCTACTATAATAAATAAGAAAATTGAATAGGTATATGATAGTGTGATAATGATAAACAACAAAAATGAAACAATGAAGAAAATATACCAAGAATAGATACACTGAATTAAGGCAATTAAGGCATCACGAAAGTAAACAATGAATAATATGCCAAGGAAACAAAGCAACCAAAACACAAGTGATATAATTGAATGGTATTAGCAAGCATCACTACCGAGGTACTGCCTCACAGTCTCATATCACAAAACAAATCATAATCTTTCCTTATATCACCGCGGGAACCTTGCATTTTGTTTTGAAAATCATTTTTTCGAAATAGCTTCCCGTGTTTTAGCCCACCTTATCACACCACGTGGCTTCAAGTAGTTCCTCTACTACCAACAAGCATATCAAGACCACCTTATCTCACCACATGCATTTCGACCCCAATACTTAATCCACACATGCGTATCAATATCACAACATATAACTTTCTGGTGGACAACACTATATCCACCAGAATCTCGAGGACTCTTGGCCTCCCTGTCATGTCTCCTGGCCTTGCAAACCCTCCAATCTCCATGTGATTTCTACCACCTGCTGGTATGGAGTATCAGTCTCAAACTATCGAGCCATGCTGAATCTAATACCATAGTTGAGCCTCTTGATAAATCGACGGACTCGATCTCTAATTGTATAAACCAAGGCAGGTGCATATCTGGACAACTCACTAAACTTCAGAACATACTCTGATACGATCATAGAACCCTAGCACAACTGCTCAAATTGCTCGCGCCATGTATCCCAAAGGCTTCGGGGAACAAACTCTCAAATTAAATCTCAAAAATTGAGCCCATGTGAGTGAAGCTGCCTCGGTTGGGCTAGCCTCCTCCCAATCCCACCAAGACTAGTACGCTAGTCCCGATAGCTAGAAAGAAGTGAAAGAACCCCCGCTCGTCTTCACTATACCCATGTTATGGAGAATACAATGGCACTTTTCCAGAAAGCCTTGTGCGTCCTCTGTAGCTAGGCCACTAAAAGAAGGAGGATGGTATTTTTTGTACCACTCGAGCCTGAGGTACTCCTCCTTAGAAGTTGATGCCCTAACCTCGGCCTGAACTGGGACAACGAGCTGCACTTGTATAACCTATGGGACCTGCTCAACATGGAATCACTGCTCTGGGGTACGGCCGCTGGAGTTTGCGCTCCTACCCTAGCCTGAGATGTTGCCGTTGCAAGTGGAATCAACCCCGCCTGAGCTAGATTACCAAATATGCTCAAGAATTGGGCGAGCGTCTCTTGAAGTGCAGGGGTAGCTACAAGCGCCACAAGTGCCTACCTCCCAACTGAAGCTACCGGTGGCTCCTCTGTCGTAGCTCGTGCAGCTGCTCTGGCTACACTACATGCCCCTCCTTGTCCTCTCCCGGACCCTGACCGCGGCCCCAGTCCCGGCCTCTCGCGGCTCTATCAGGGGGCACAATATCTGATCGTCGGATCCAGCGGTGGATGTCCTCACCATCTATGAGAGAATAGAAAGACATAGATTTAGAAATCTAAAGTCAAGAAATTCGCATGATAAGGGATCAAATAAGTGAAGTTTCCTAACACTTCCATAGCCTCTCGAAGATAAACACAAAAGTTTCTGTACCGATCCGTGAGATTCTACTATTCCTGCTTTTGACACGTAAAACCTATGTACCTAGGGCTTTGATACCAACTTGACACTGACCATATTTTGCTCTGTAGGATGTCGTGATGGAACCTAGTCTCTAAGAGTAGGTAAGCCTAACATTCAGGCAGAATTTAACTGAGAAAATGATAAAAACATTCAAATAACTCAACAACTAACATAAAAGAACTCTGCAACTCAACAGAACAAAACTCCCAACATCCGGTGATACCAAGTCCCAAGCTTTATAACAGTGTACGAAATATCCCTATACAACATTATCTATAAAAAGGGAAAATGAAATAGAACTAGGTAGAGGGTGACTCTGAGGCCCGCGGACGCCGGCAGGTATACCTTGAAGTCTCCATATCTAAACTCTACTCACCGATGCCTAGGCTGGTAAGGATACCTGGATCTGCATAAAAGGATGTGCAAAAGTGTAGAATGAGTAGACTACAACGGTACCCAGTAAGTGCCAAGCCTAACCTCGGTAGAGTAGTGATGAGGTCAGGTCAACACCCTACTATAATAAATAAGAAAATTGAATAGGTATATGATAGTGTGATAATGATAAACAACAAAAATGAAACAATGAAGAAAATATACCAAGAATAGATACACTGAATTAAGGCAATTAAGGCATCACGAAAGTAAACAATGAATAATATGCCAAGGAAACAAAGCAACCAAAACACAAGTGATATAATTGAATGGTATTAGCAAGCATCACTACCGAGGTACTGCCTCACAGTCTCATATCACAAAACAAATCATAATCATTCCTTATATCACCGCGGGAACCTTGCATTTAGTTTTGAAAATTATTTTTTCGAAATAGCTTCCCGTGTTTTAGCCCACCTTATCACACCACGTGGCTTCAAGTAGTTCCTCTACTACCAACAAGCATATCAAGACCACCTTATCTCACCACATGCATTTCGACCCCAATACTTAATCCACACATGCGTATCAATATCACAACATATAACTTTCTGGTGGACAACACTATATCCACCAGAATCTCGAGGACTCTTGGCCTCCCTGTCATGTCTCCTGGCCTTGCAAACCCTCCAATCTCCATGTGATTTCTACCACCTGCTGGTATGGAGTATCAGTCTCCAACTATCGAGCCATGCTGAATCTAATACCATAGTTGAGCCTCTTGATAAATCGACGGACTCGATCTCTAATTGTGTAAACCAAGGCAGGTGCATATCTGGACAACTCACTAAACTTTAGAACATACTCTGATACGATCATAGAACCCTGGCACAACTGCTCAAACTGCTCGCGCCATGTATCCCAAAGGCTCCGGGGAACAAAATCTCAATTAAATCTCAAAAAATTGAGCCCAAGTGAGTGAAGCTGCCTTGGTTGGGCTAGCCTCCTCCCAATCCCACCAAGACTAGTACGCTAGTCCCGATAGCTAGAAAGAAGTGAAAGAACCCCCGCTCGTCTTCACTATACCCATGTTATGGAGACTACACTGGCACTTTTCTAGAAAGCCTTGTGCGTCCTCTGTAGCTAGGCCACTGAAAGAAGGAGGATGGTATTTTTTGTACCACTCGAGCCTGAGCTACTCCTCCTTAGAAGTTGATGCCCTAACCTCGGCCTAAACTGGGACAACCAGCTGCACTTGTATAACCTATGGGACCTGCTCAACATGGAATCACTGCTCTGGGGTACGGGCCGCTGGAGTTTGAGCTCCCACCCTAGCCTGAGATGTTGTCGTTGCAAGTGGAATCAACCCCGCCCGAGCTTGATTACCAAATATGCTCAAGAATTGGGCGAGCGTCTCTTGAAGTGTAGGGGTAGCAACAAGCGCCACAAATGCCTACCTCCCAACTGAAGCTACAGGTGGCTCCTCTGTCACAGCTCGTGCAGCTGCTCTGGCTACACTACATGCCCCTCCATGTCCTCTCCCGAACCCTGACCACGGCCCCAGCCCCGGCCTCTCGCGGCTCTATCAGGGGACAAAATATCTGATCGTCGGATCTAGCGGTGGATGTCCTCACCATCTATGAGAGAATAGAAAGACATAGATTTAGAAATCTAAAGTCAAGAAATTCGCATGATAAGGGATCAAATAAGTGAAGTTTCCTAACAGTTCCATAGCCTCTCGAAGATAAACACAAAAGTTTCTGTATCGATCCGTGAGATTCTGCTATTCCTGCTTTTGCCACGTAAAACCTATATACCTAGGGCTTTGATACCCACTTATCACTGACCAGATTTTCCTCTGTAGGATGTCGTGATGGAACCTAGTCTCTAAGAGTAGGTAAGCCTAACATTCAGGCAGAATTTAACTGAGAAAATGATAAAAACTTTCAAATAACTCAACACCTAACATAAAAGAACTCTGCAACTCAACAGAATAAAACTCCCAACATCCGGTGATACCAAGTCCCAAGCTCTACAACAGTATACTAAATATCCCCATAGAACATTATCTATAAAAAGGGAAAATGAAATAGAACTAGGTAGAGGGTGACTCCGAGGCCCGCAGACGCCGGCAGGTATACCTTGAATTCTCCATATCTAAACTCTACTCACCGGTGCCTAGGCTGGTAAGGATACCTGGATCTGCATAAAAGGATGTGCAAAAGTGTAGAATGAGTAGACTACAACGGTACCCAATAAGTGCTAACCTCGGTAGAGTAGTGATGAGGTCAGGTCAACACCCTACTAGAATAAATAAGTAAATTGAACAGGTATATGATAGTGTGATAATGATAAACAACATAAATGAAACAATGAAGAAAATATACCAAGAATAGATACACTGAATTAAGGCAATTAAGGCATCACGAAAGTAAACAATGAATAATATGCCAAGGAAACAAAGCAACCAAAACACAAGTGATATAATTGAATGGTATTAGCAAGCATCACTACCGAGGTACTGCCTCACAGTCTCATATCACAAAACAAATCATAATCATTCCTTATATCACCGCGGGAGCCTTCCATTTAGTTTTGAAAATCATTTTTTCGAAATAGCTTCCCGTGTTTTAGCCCACCTTATCACACCACGTGGCTTCAAGTAGTTCCTCTACTACCAACAAGCATATCAAGACCACCTTATCTCACCACATGCATTTCGACCCCAATCCTTAATCCACCACATGCGTATCAATATCACAACATATAACTTTCTGGTGGACACCACTATATCCACTAGAATCTCGAGGACTCTTGGCCTCCCTGTCATGTCTCCTGGCCTTGCAAACCCTCCAATCTCCATGTGATTTCTACCACCTGCTGGTATGAAGTATCAGTCTCCAACTATCGGGCCATGCTGAATCTAATACCATAGTTGAGCCTCTTGATAAATCGACAGACTCGATCTCTAATTGTGTAAACCAAGGCTGGTGCATATCTGGACAACTCACTAAACTTCAGAACATACTCTGATACGATCATAGAACCCTGGCACAACTGCTCAAACTGCTCGCGCCATGTATCCCAAAGGCTCCGGGGATCAAAATCTCAATTAAATCTCAAGAAATTGAGCCCATGTGAGTGAAGCTGCCTCGGTTGGGCTAGCCTCCTCCCAATCCCACCAAGACTAGTTCGCTAGTCCCGATAGCTAGAAAGAAGTGAAAGAACCCCCGCTCGTCTTCACTATACCCATGTTATAGAGAATACAGTGGCACTTTTCCAGAAAGCCTTGTGCGTCCTCTGTAGCTAGGCCACTGAAAGAAGGAGGATGGTATTTTTTGTACCACTCGAGCCTGAGCTACTCCTCCTTAGAAGTTGATGCCCTAACCTCTGCCTGAACTGGGACAACCAGCTGCACTTGTATAACCTATGGGACCTGCTCAACATGGAATCACTGCTCTGGGGTACGGGCCGCTGGAGTTTGCGCTCCTACCCTAGCCTGAGATGTTGCCGTTGCAAGTGGAATCAACCCCACCTGAGATAGATTACCAAATATGCTCAAGAATTGGGCGAGCGTATCTTGAAGTGCAGGGGTAGCAACAAGCGCCACAAGTGCCTACCTCCCAACTGAAGCTACCGGTGGCTCCTCTGTCGTAGCTCGTGCAGCTGCTCTGGCTACACTACATGACCCTCCTTGTCCTCTCCCGGACCCTGACCGCGGCCCCAGCCCCGGCCTCTCGCGGCTCTATCAGGGGGCATAATATCTGATCGTCGGATCCAGCGGTGGATGTCCTCACCATCTATGAGAGAATAGAAAGACATAGATTTAGAAATCTAAAGTCAAGATATTCGCATGATAAGGGATCAAATAAGTGAAGTTTCCTAACAGTTCCATAGCCTCTCGAAGATAAATACAAAAGTTTCTGTACCGATCTGTGAGATTCTACTATTCCTGCTTTTGACACATAAAACCTATGTACCTAGGGCTTTGATACCAACTTGTCACTGACCAAATTTTCCTCTGTAGGATGTCGTGATGGAACCTAGTCTCTAAGAGTAGGTAAGCCTAACATTCAGGCAGAATTTAACTGAGAAAATGATAAAAACTTTCAAATAACTCAACAACTAACATAAAAGAACTCTGCAACTCAACCGAATAAAACTCCCAACATCCGGTGATACCAAGTCCCAAGCTCTACAACAATATACTAAATATCCCCATACAACATTATCTATAAAAAGGGAAAATGAAATAGAACTAGGTAGAAGGTGACTACGAGGCCCGCAGACGCCGGCAGGTATACCTTGAAGTCTCTATATCTAAACTCTACTCACTGGTGCCTAGGCTGGTAAGGCGACCTGGATCTGCATAAAAGGATGTGCAAAAGTGTAGAACGAGTAGACTACAACGATACCCAATAAGTGCTAACCTCGGTAGAGTAGTGATGAGGTCAGGTCAACACCCTACTAAAATAAATAAGAAAATTGAATAGGTATATGATAGTGTGATAATGATAAACAACAAAAATGAAACAATGAAGAAACTATACCAAGAATAGATACACTGAATTAAGGCAATTAAGGCATCACGAAAGTAAACAATGAATAATATGCCAAGGAAACAAAGCAACCAAAACACAAGTGATATAATTGAATTGTATTAGCAAGCATCACTACCGAGGTACTGCCTCACAGTCTCATATCACAAAACAAATCATAATCATTCCTTATATCACCGCGGGAACCATGCATTTAGTTTTGAAAATCATTTTTTCGAAATAGCTTCCCGTGTTTTAGCCCACCTTATCACACAACGTGGCTTCAAGTAGTTCCTCTACTACCAACAAGCATATCAAGACCACCTTATCTCACCATATGCATTTCGACCCCAATACTTAATCCACCACATGCGTATCAATATCACAACATATAACTTTCTGGTGGACACCACTATATCCACCAGAATCTCGAGGACTCTTGGCCTCCCTGTCATGTCTCCTGGCCTTGCAAACCCTCCAATCTCCATGTGATTTCTACCACCTGCTGGTATGGAGTATCAGTCTCCAACTATCGAGCCATGCTGAATCTAATACCATAGTTGAGCCTCTTGATAAATAGACGGACTCGATCTCTAATTGTGTAAACCAAGGCAGGTGCATATCTGGACAACTCACTAAACATCAGAACATACTCTGATACGATCATAGAACCCTGGCACAACTGCTCAAACTGCTCGCGCCATGTATCCCAAAGGCTTCGGGGAACAAAATCTCAATTAAATCTCAAAAAATTGAGCCCATGTGAGTGAAGCTGCCTCGGTTGGGCTAGCCTCCTCCCAATCCCACCAAGACTAGTGCGCTAGTCCCGATAGCTAGAAAGAAGTGAAAGAACCCCCGCTCGTCTTCACTATACCTATGTTATGGAGAATACAGTGGCACTTTTCCAGAAAGCCTTGTGCGTCCTCTGTAGCGAGGCCACTGAAAGAAGGAGGATGGTATTTTTTGTACCACTCGAGCCTGAGCTACTCCTCCTTAGAAGTTGATGCCCTAACCTCGGCCTGAACTGAGACAACCAGCTGCACTTGTATAACCTATGGGACCTGCTCAACATGGAATCACTGCTCTGGGGTATGGGCCGCTGGAGTTTGACCTCCTACCCTAGCCTGAGATGTTGCCGTTGCAAGTGGAATCAACCCCGCCTGAGCTAGATTACCAAATATGCTCAAGAATTGGGCGAGTGTCTCTTGAAGTGCAGGGGTTGCAACAAGCGCCACAAGTGCCTACCTCCCAACTGAAGCTACTGGTGGCTCCTCTGTCGTAGCTCGTGCAGCTGCTCTGGCTACACCACATGCCCCTCCTTGTCCTCTTCCGGACCCTGACCACGGCACCAGCCCCGACCTCTCGCGGCTCTATCAGGGGGCACAATATATGATCGTCGGATCTAGCGATGGATGTCCTCACCATCTATGAGAGAATAGAAAGACATAGATTTAGAAATCTAAAGTCAAGAAATTCGCATTATAAGGGATCAAATAAGTGAAGTTTCCTAACAGTTCCATAGCCTCTCAAAGATAAATACAAAAGTTTCTGTACCGATCTGTGAGATTCTACTATTCCTGCTTTTGACACATAATACCTATGTACCTAGGGCTTTGATACCAACTTGTCACTGACCAAATTTTCCTCTGTAGGATGTCGTGATGGAACCTAGTCTCTAAGAGTAGGTAAGCCTAACATTCAGGCAGAATTTAACTGAGAAAATGATAAAAACTTTCAAATAACTCAACAACTAACATAAAAGAACTCTGCAACTCAACCGAATAAAACTCCCAACATCCGGTGATACCAAGTCCCAAGCTCTACAATAATATACTAAATATCCCCATACAACATTAACTATAAAAAGGGAAAATGAAAAAGAACGAGGTAGAAGGTGACTCCGAGGCCCGCAGACGCCGGCAGGTATACCTTGAAGTCTCTATATCTAAACTCTACTCACCGGTGCCAAGGCTGGTAAGGCTACCTGGATCTACATAAAAGGATGTGCAAAAGTGTAGAATGAGTAGACTACAACGATACCCAATAAGTGCTAACCTCGGTAGAGTAGTGATGAGGTCAGGTCAACACCCTACTAGAATAAATAAGAAAATTGAATAGGTATATGATAGTGTGATAATGATAAACAACAAAAATGAAACAATGAAGAAACTATACCAAGAATAGATACACTGAATTAAGGCAATTAAGGCATCACGAAAGTAAACAATGAATAATATGCCAAGGAAACAAAGCAACCAAAACACAAGTGATATAATTGAATGGTATTAGCAAGCATCACTACCGAGGTACTGCCTCACAGTCTCATATCACAAAACAAATCATAATCATTCCTTATATCACCGCGGGAACCATGCATTTAGTTTTGAAAATCATTTTTTCGAAATAGCTTCCCGTGTTTTAGCCCACCTTATCATACCACATGGCTTCAAGTAGTTCCTCTACTACCAACAAGAATATCAAGACCACCTTATCTCACCACATGCATTTCGACCCCAATATTTAATCCACCACATGCGTATCAATATCACAACATATAACTTTCTGGTGGACACAACTATATCCACCAGAATCTCGAGGACTCTTGGCCTCCCTGTCATGTCTCCTGGCCTTGCAAACCATCCAATCTCCATGTGATTTCTACCACCTGCTGGTATGGAGTATCAGTCTCCAACTATCGAGCCATGCTGAATCTAATACCGTAGTTGAGCCTCTTGATAAATCGACGGACTTGATCTCTAATTGTGTAAACCAAGGCAGGTGCATATCTGGACAACTCACTAAACATTAGAACATACTCTGATACGATCATAGAACCCTAGCATAACTGCTCAAACTGCTCGCGCCATGTATCCCAAAGGATCCAGGGAACAAAATCTCAATTAAATCTCAAAAAATAGAGCCCATGTGAGTGAAGCTTCCTTGGTTGGGCTAGCCTCCTCCCAATCCCACCAAGACTAGTACGCTAGTCCCGATAGCTAGAAACAAGTGAAAGAACCCCTGCTCGTCTTCACTATACCCATGTTAAGGAGAATACAATGGCACTTTTCCAGAAAGCCTTGTGCGTCCTCTGTAGCTAGGCCACTGAAAGAAGGAGGATGGTATTTTTTGTACCACTCGAGCCTGAGCTACTCCTCCTTAGAAGTTGACGCCCTAATCTCGGCCTAAACTGGGACAACCAGCTGCACTTGTATAACCTATGGGACCTGCTCAACATGGAATCACTGCTCTTAGGTACGGGCCGCTGGAGTTTGAGCTCCTACCCTAGCCTGAGATATTGCCGTTGCAAGTGGAATCAACCCCGCCTGAGCTAGATTACCAAATATGCTCAAGAATTGGGCGAGCGTCTCTTGAAGTGCAGGGGTAGCAACAAGCGCCACAAGTGCCTAACTCCCAACTGAAGCTACCGGTGGCTCCTCTGTCGTAGCTCGTGCAGCTGCTCTGGCTACACTACATGACCCTCCTTGTCCTCTCCCGGACCCTAACCGCAGCCCCAGCCCCGGCCTCTCGCGGCTCTATCAGGGGGCACAATATCTGATCGTCGGATCTAGCGATGGATGTCCTCACCATCTATGAGAGAATAGAAAGACATAGATTTAGAAATCTAAAGTCAAGAAATTCACATGATAAGGGATCAAATAAGTGAAGTTTCCGAACAGTTCCATAGCCTCTCGAAGATAAATACAAAAGTTTCTGTACCGATCCGTGAGATTCTACTATTCCTGCTTTTGACACGTAAAACCTATGTACCTAGGGCTTTGACCCACTTGTCACTGACCAAATTTTCCTCTGTAGGATGTCGTGATGGAACCTAGTCTCTAAGAGTAGGTAAGCCTAACATTCAGGCAGAATTTAATTGAGAAAATGAAAAAAACTTTCAAATAACTCAACAACTATCATAAAAGAACTCTGCAACTCAACAGAACAAAACTCCCAACATCCGGTGATACCAAGTTCCAAGCATTACAACAGTATACTAAATATCCCTATACAACATTATCTATAAAAAGGGAAAATGAAATAGAACTAGGTAGAGGGTGACTCTGAGGCCCGCGGACGCCGGCAGTTATACCTTTAAGTCTCCATATCTAAACTCTACTCACCGGTGCCTAGGCTGGTAAGGATACCTGGATCTGCATAAAAGGATATGCAAAAGTGTAGAATGAGTAGACTACAACGGTATCCAGTAAGTGCCAAGCCTAACCTCGGTAGATTAGTCATGAGTTCAGGTCAACACCCTACTATAATAAATAAGAAAATTGAACAGGTATATGATAGTGTGATAATGATAAACAACAAAAATGAAACAATGAAGAAAATATACCAAGGATAGATACACTGAATTAAGGCAATTAAGGCATCACGAAAGTAAACAATGAATAATATACCAAGGAAACAAAGCAACCAAAACACAAGTGATATAATTGAATGGTATTAGCAAGCATCACTACTGAGGTACTGCCTCACAGTCTCATATCACAAAACAAATCATAATCATTCCTTATATCACCGCGGGAGCCTTGCATTTAGTTTTGAAAATCATTTTTTCGAAATAGCTTCCCGTGTTTAGCCCACCTTATCACACCACGTGGCTTCAAGTAGTTCCTCTACTACCAACAAGCATACCAAGACCACCCTATCTCACCACATGCATTTCGACCCCAATACTTAATCCACCACATGCGTATCAATATCACAACATATAACTTTCTGGTGGACACCACTATATCCACCAGAATCTCGAGGACTCTTGGCCTCCCTGTCATGTCTCCTAGCCTTGCAAACCCTCCAATCTCTATGTGATTTCTACCACCTGCTGGTATGGAGTATCAGTCTCCAACTATTGAGCCATGCTGAATCTAATACCATAGTTGAGCCTCTTGATAAATCGACGGACTCGATCTCTAATTGTGTAAACCAAGGCAGGTGCATATTTGGACAACTCACTAAACATCAGAACATACTCTGATACGATCATAGAACCCTGGCACAACTGCTCAAACTGCTCGCGCCATGTATCCCAAAGGCTTCGGGGAACAAAATCTCAATGAAATCTCAAAAAATTGAGCCCATGTGAGTGAAGCTGCCTCGGTTGGGCTAGCCTCCTCCCAATCCCACCAAGACTAGTACGCTAGTCCCAATAGCTAGAAAGAAGTGAAAAAACTCCTGCTCGTCTTCACTATACCCATGTTATGGAGAATACACTGGCACTTTTCTAGAAAGCCTTGTGCGTCCTCTGTAGCTAGGCCACTGAAAGAAGGAGGATGGTATTTTTTGTACCACTCGAGCCTGAGCTACTCCTCCTTAGAAGTTAATGCCCTAACCTCGGCCTGAACTGGGACAACCAACTGCACTTGTAACCTATGGGACCTGCTCAACATGGAATCACTGCTCTGGGGTACGGGCCGCTGGAGTTTGAGCTCCTACCCTAGCCTGAGATGTTGTCGTTGCAAGTGGAATCAACCCCGCCTGAGCTTGATTACCAAATATGCTCAAGAATTGGGCGAGCGTCTCTTGAAGTGCAGGGGTAGCAACAAGCGCCGCAAGTGCCTACCTCCCAACTAGAGCTACCGGTGGCTCCTCTGTCGTAGCTCGTGCAGCTGCTTTGGCTATACTACATGCCCCTCCTTGTCCTCTACCGGACCCAGTCCTCGGCCCCAGCCCCGGCCTCTCACGGCTCTATTAGGGGGCGCAGGTATCTGATCGTCGGATCCACCGGTGCATGTACTCACCATCTGTGAGAGAATAGAAAGACATAGATTTAGAAATCTAAAGTCATGAAATTCGCATGATAAGGGATCAAATAAGTGAAGTTTCCTAACAGTTCCATAGCCTCTCGAAGATAAATACAAAAGTTTCTGTACCGATCTGTGAGATTCTACTATTCCTGCTTTTGACACGTAAAACCTATGTACCTAGGGCTTTGATACCAACTTGTCACTGACCAAATTTTCCTCTGTAGGATGTCGTGATGGAACCTAGTCTCTAAAAGTAGGTAAGCCTAACATTCAGGCAGAATTTAACTGAGAAAATGATAAAAACTTTCAAATAACTCAACAACTAACATAAAAGAACTCTGCAACTCAACAGAATAAAACTCCCAACATCCGGTGATACCAAGTCCCGTCCTCTACAACAATATACTAAATATCCCCATACAACATTATCTATAAAAAGAAAAATGAAATAGAACTGGGTAGAGGGTGACTCCGAGGCCCGCAGATGCCTGCAGGTATACCTTGAAGTCTCCATATCTAAACTCTACTCACCGGTGCCTAGGTTGGTAAGGCTACCTGGATCTGCATAAAAGGATGTGCAAAAGTGTAGAATGAGTAGACTACAACGGTACCCAGTAAGTGCTAACCTCGGTAGAGTAGTGATGAGGTCAGGTCAATACCCTACTAGAATAAATAAGAAAATTGAACAGGTATATGATAGTGTGATAATGATAAACAACAAAAATGAAACAATGAAGAAACTATACCAAGAATAGATACATTGAATTAAGGCAATTAAGGCATCACGAAAGTAAACAATGAATAATATGCCAAGGAAACAAAGCAACCAAAACACAAGTGATATAATTGAATGGTATTAGCAAGCATCTCTACCGAGGTACTGCCTCACAGTCTCATATCACAAAACAAATCATAATCATTCCTTATATCACCGCGGGAGCCTTGCATTTAGTTTTGAAAATCATTTTTTCGAAATAGCTTCCCGTGTTTTAGCCCACCTTATCACACCACGTGGCTTCAAGTAGTTCCTCTACTACCAACAAGTATATCAAGACCACCTTATCTCACCACATGCATTTCGACCCCAATCCTTAATCCACCACATGCGTATCAATATCACAACATATAACTTTATGGTGGACACCACTATATCCACCAGAATCTCGAGGACTCTTGGCCTCCCTGTCATGTCTCCTGGCCTTGCAAACCCTCCAATCTCCATGTGATTTCTACCACCTGCTGGTATGGAGTATCAGTCTCCAACTATCGAGCCATGCTGAATCTAATACCATAGTTGAGCCTCTTGATAAATCGACGGACTCGATCTCTAATTGTGTAAACAAAGGCAGGTGCATATCTGGACAACTCACTAAACTTCAGAACATACTTTGATACGAACATAGAACCCTGGCACAACTGCTCAAACTGCTCAAGCCATGTATCCCAAAGGCTTCGGGGAACAAAATCTCAATAACATCTCTAAAAATCGAGCCCATGTGAGTGAAGTTGCCTCGGTTGGGCTAGCCTCCTCCCAAGCCCGCCAAGACTAGTATGCTAGTCCCAATAGCTAGAAAGAAGTGAAAGAACCCCCGCTCGTCTTCACTATACCCATGTTATGGAGAATACAGTGGCACTTTTCCAGAAAGCCTTATGCGTCCTCTGTAGCTAGGCCACTGAAAGAAGGAGGATGGTATTTTTTGTACCACTCGAGCCTGAGCTACTCCTCCTTAGAAGTTGATGCCCTAACCTCGGCCTGAACTAGGACAACCAGCTGCACTTATATAACCTATGGGACCTGCTCAACATGGAATCACTGCTCTGGGGTACGGGCCTCTGGAGTTTGCGCTCCTACCCTAGCCTGAGATGTTGCCGTTGCAAGTGGAATCAGCCCCGCCTGAGCTAGATTAACAAATATGCTCAAGAACTGGGCGAGCGTCTCTTGAAGTGTAGGGGTAGCAACAAGCGCCGCAAGTGCCTACCTCCCAACTAGAGCTACCGGTGGCTCCTCTGTCGTAGCTCGTGCAGCTGCTTTGGCTATACTACATGCCCCTCCTTGTACTCTACCGGACCCAGTCCTCGGCCCCAGCCCCGGCCTCTCACGGCTCTATTAGGGGGCGCAGGTATCTGATCGTCGGATCCACCGGTGCATGTACTCACCATCTGTGAGAGAATAGAAAGACATAGATTTAGAAATCTAAAGTCATGAAATTCGCATGATAAGGGATCAAATAAGTGAAGTTTCCTAACAGTTCCATAGCCTCTCGAAGATAAATACAAAAGTTTCTGTACCGATCCGTGAGATTCTACTATTCCTGCTTTTGACACGTAAAACCTATATACCTAGGGCTTTTATACCAACTTGTTACTGACCAAATTTTCCTCTGTAGGATTTCGTGATGGAACCTAGTCTCTAAGAGTAGGTAAGCCTAACATTCAGGCAGAATTTAACTGAGAAAATGATAAAAACTTTCAAATAACTCAACAACTAACATAAAAGAACTCTGCAACTCAACAGAATAAAACTCCCAACATCCGGTGATACCAAGTCCCGTCCTCTACAACAATATACTAAATATCCCCATACAACATTATCTATAAAAAAGAAAAATGAAATAGAACTAGGTAGAGGGTGACTCCGAGGCCCGCAGATGCCTGCAGGTATACCTTGAAGTCTCCATATCTAAACTCTACTCACCGGTGCCTAGGTTGGTAAGGCTACCTGGATCTGCATAAAAGGATGTGCAAAAGTGTAGAATGAGTAGACTACAACGGTACCCAGTAAGTGCTAACCTCGGTAGAGTAGTGATGAGGTCAGGTCAACACCCTACTAGAATAAATAAGAAAATTGAACAGGTATATGATAGTGTGATAATGATAAACAACAAAAATGAAACAATGAAGAAAATATACCAAGAATAGATACACTGAATTAAGGCAATTAAGGCATCACGAAAGTAAACAATGAATAATATGCCAAGGAAACAAAGCAACAAAAACACAAGTGATATAATTGAATGGTATTAGCAAGCATCACTACCGAGGTACTGCCTCACAGTCTCATATCACAAAACAAATCATAATCATTCCTTATATCACCGCGGGAACCTTGAATTTAGTTTTGAAAATCATTTTTTCGAAATAGCTTCCCGTGTTTTAGCCCACCTTATCACACCACGTGGCTTCAAGTAGTTCCTCTACTACCAACAAGCATATCAAGACCACCTTATCTCACCACATGCATTTCGACCCCAATACTTAATCCACCACATGCGTATCAATATCACAACATATAACTTTCTTGTGGACACCATTATATCCACCAGAATCTCGAGGACTCTTGGCCTCCCTGTCATGTCTCCTGGCCTTGCAAACCCTCCAATCTCCATGTGATTTCTACCACATGCTGGTATGGAGTAACAGTCTCCAACTATCGAGCGATGCTGAATCTAATACCATAGTTGAGCCTCTTGATAAATCGACGGACTCGATCTCTAATTGTGTAAACCAAGGCAGGTGCATATCTGGACAACTCACTAAACTTCAGAACATACTCTGATACGATCATAGAACCCTGGCACAACTGCTCAAACTGCTCGCGGCATGTATCCCAACGTCTCCGGGGAACAAAATCTCAATTAAATCTCAAAAAATTGATCCCATGTGGGTGAAGTTGCCTCGGTTGGGCTAGCCTCCTCCTAATCCCACCAAGACTAGTACGCTAGTCCCGATAGCTAGAAAGAAGTGAAAGAACCCCCGCTCGTCTTCACTATACCCATGTTATGGAGAATACACTGGCACCTTTCTAGAAAGCCTTGTGCGTCCTCTGTTGCTAGGCCACTGAAAGAAGGAGGATAGTATTTTTTGTACCACTCGAGCCTGAGCTACTCCTCCTTAGAAGTTGATGCCCTAACCTCGGCCTGAACTGGGACAACCAGCTGCACTTGTATAACCTATGGGACCTGCTCAACATGGAATCACTGCTCTGGGGTATGGGCCGCTGGAGTTTGAGCTCCTACCCTAGCCTGAGATGTTACCGTTGCAAGTGGAATCAACCCCGCCTGAGCTAGATTACCAAATATGCTCAAGAATTGGGCGAGCGTCTCTTGAAGTGCACGGGTAGCAACAAGCGCCATAAGTGCCTACCTCCCAACTGAAGCTACCGGTGGCTCCTCTGTCATAGCTCGTGCACCTGCTCTGGCTACACTACATGCCCCTCCTTGTCCTCTCCCAGACCCTGACCGCGGCCCTAGCCCCGGCCTCTTGCGGCTCTATCAGAGGGCACAATATCTGATCGTCGGATCCAGCGGTGGATGTCCTCACCATCTATGAGAGAATAGAAAGACATAGATTTAGAAATCTAAAGTCAGGAAATTCGCATGATAAGGGATCAAATAAGTGAAGTTTCCTAACAGTTCCATAGCCTCTCGAAGGTAAATACAAAAGTTTCTGTACCGATCCGTGAGATTCTACTATTCCTGCTATTGACACGTAAAACCTATATACCTAGTGCTTTGATACCAACTTATCACTGACCAAATTTTCCTCTGTAGGATGTCGTGATGGAACCTAGTCTCTAAGAGTAGGTAAGCCTAACATTCAGGCAGAATTTAACTGAGAAAATGATAAAAACTTTCAAATAACTCAACAACTAACATAAAAGAACTCTGCAACTCAACAGAATAAAACTCCCAACATCCGGTGATACCAAGTCCCAAGCTCTACAACAGTATACTAAATATCCCCATACAACATTATCTATAAAAAGGGAAAATGAAATAGAACTAGGTAGAGGGTGACTCCGAGGCCCGCAGACGCCGGCAGGTATACCTTGAATTCTCCATATCTAAACTCTACTCACCGGTGCCTAGGCTGGTAAGGATACCTGGATCTGCATAAAAGGATGTGCAAAAGTGTAGAATGAGTAGACTACAACGGTACCCAGTAAGTGCCAAGCCTAACCTCGGTAGAGTAGTGATGAGGTCAGGTCAACACCCTACTATAATAAATAAGAAAATTGAACAGGTATATGATAGTGTGATAATGATAAACAACAAATATGAAACAATGAAGAAAATATACCAAGAATAGATACACTGAATTAATGCAATTAAGGCATCACGAAAGTAAACAATGAATAATATGCCAAGGAAACAAAGCAACCAAAACACAAGTGATATAATTGATTGGTATTAGCAAGCATCACTACCGAGGTACTGCCTCACAGTCTCATATCACAAAACAAATCATAATCATTCCTTATATCACCGCGGGAACCTTGCATTTAGTTTTGAAAAACATTTTTTGAAATAGCTTCCCGTGTTTTAGCCTACCTTATCACACCACGTGGCTTCAAGTAGTTCCTCTACTTCCAACAAGCATATCAAGACCACCTTATCTCACCACATGCATTTCGACCCCAATACTTAATCCACCACATGCGTATCAATATCACAACATATAACTTTCTGGTGGACACCACTATATCCACCAGAATCTCGAGGACTCTTGGCCTCCCTGTCATGTCTCCTGGCCTTGCAAACCCTCCAATCTCCATGTGATTTCTACCACCTACTGGTATGGAGTATCAGTCTCCAACTATCGAGCCATGCTAAATCTAATACCATAGTTGAGCCTCGTGATAAATCAACGGACTCGATCTCTAATTGTGTAAACCAAGGCAGGTGCATATTTGGACAACTCACAAAACATCAGAACATACTCTGATACGATCATAGAACCCTGGCACAACTGCTCAAACTGCTCGCGTCATGTATCCCAAAGGCTTCGGGGAACAAAATCTCAATTAAATCTTAAACAATTGAGCCCATGTGAGTGAAGCTGCCTCGGTTGGGCTAGCCTCCTCCCAATCCCACCAAGACTAGTACGCTAGTCCCAATAGCTAGAAAGAAGTGAAAGAACCCCCGCTCGTCTTCACTATACCCATGTTATGGAGAATACACTGGCACTTTTCTAGAAAGCCTTGTGCGTCCTCTGTAGCTAGGCCACTGAAAGAAGGAGGATGGTATTTTTGTACCACTCGAGCCTGAGCTACTCCTCCTTAGAAGTTGATGCCCTAACCTCGGCCTGAACTAGGACAACCAGCTGCACTTGTATAACCTATGGGACCTGCTCAACATGGAATCACTGCTCTGGGGTACGGGCCGCTGGAGTTTGCGCTCCTACCCTAGCCTGAGATGTTGCCGTTGCAAGTGGAATCAACCCCGCCTGAGCTAGATTACCAAATATGCTCAAGAATTGGGCGAGCGTCTCTTGAAGTGCAGGGGTAGCAACAAGCGCCACAAGTGCCTACCTCCCAACTGAAGCTACCGGTGGCTCCTCTGTCATAGCTCGTGCAGCTGCTCTGGCTACACTACATGCCCCTCCTTGTCCTCTCCCGGACCCTGACCGCGGCCCCAGCCCCGGCCTCTCGCGGCTCTATCAGGGGGCACAATATCTGATCGTCGGATCCAGCGGTGGATGTCCTCACCATCTATGAGAGAATAGAAAGACATAGATTTAGAAATCTAAAGTCAAGAAATTCGCATGATAAGGGATCAAATAAGTGAAGTTTCCTAACAGTTCCATAGCCTCTCGAAGATAAATACAAAAGTTTTTGCACCGATCCGTGAGATTCTACTATTCCTGCTTTTGACACGTAAAACCTATATCCCTAGGTCTTTGATACCAACTTGTCACTGACCAAACTTTCCTCTGTAGGATGTCGTGATGGAACCTAGTCTCTAAGAGTAGGTAAGCCTAACATTCAGGCAGCATTTAACTGAGAAAATGGTAAAAACTTTCAAATAACTCAACAACTAACATAAAAGAACTCTGCAACTCAACACAATAAAACTCCCAACATCCGGTGATACCAAGTCCCAAGCTCTACAACAGTATACTAAATATCCCCATACAACATTATCTATAAAAAGGGAAAATGAAATAGAACTAGGTAGAGGGTGACTCCGAGGCCCGCAGACGCCGGCAGGTATACCTTGAATTCTCCATATCTAAACTCTACTCACCGGTGCCTAGGCTGGTAAGGCTACCTGGATCTGCATAAAAGGATGTGCAAAAGTGTAGAATGAGTAGACTACAACGGTACCCAATAAGTGCTAACCTCGGTAGAGTAGTGATGAGCTCAGGTCAACACCCTACTAGAATAAATAAGAAAATTGAACAGGTATATGATAGTGTGATAATGATAAACAACAAAAATGAAACAATGAAGAAAATATACCAAGAATAGATACACTGAATTAAGGCAATTAAGGCATCACGAAAGTAAACAATGAATAATATGCCAAGGAAACAAAGCAACAAAAACACAAGTGATATAATTGAATGGTATTAGCAAGCATCACTACTGAGGTACTACCTCACAGTCTCATATCACAAAACAAATCATAATCATTCCTTATATCACCACGGGAGCCTTGCATTTAGTTTTGAAAATCATTTTTTCGAAATAGCTTCCCGTGTTTTAGCCCACCTTATCACACCACGTGGCTTCAAGTAGTTCCTCTACTACCAACAAGCATATCAAGACCACCTTATCTCACCACATGCATTTCGACCCCAATCCTTAATCCACCACATGCGTATCAATATCACAACATATAACTTTCTGGTGGACACCACTATATCCACTAGAATCTCCAGGACTCTTGGCCTCCCTGTCATGTCTCCTGGCCTTGCAAACCCTCCAATCTCCATGTGATTTCTACCACATGCTGGTATGGAGTATCAGTCTCCAACTATCGAGCCATGCTGAATCTAATACCATAGTTGAGCCTCTTGATAAATCGACGGACTCGATCTCTAATTGTGTAAACCAAGGCAGGTGCATATCTGGACAACTCACTAAACTTTAGAACATACTCTGATACGATCATAGAACCCTAGCATAACTGCTCAAACTGCTCGCGCCATGTATCCCAAAGGCTCCAGGGAACAAAATCTCAATTAAATCTCAAAAAAATGAGCCTATGTGAGTGAAGCTGCCTCGGTTGGGCTAGCCTCCTTCCAATCCCACCAAGACTAGTATGCTGGTCCCGATAGCTAGAAAGAAGTGAAAGAACCCCCGCTCGTCTTCACTATACCCATGTTATGGAGATTACAATGGCACTTTTCCAGAAAGCCTTGTGCGTCCTCCGTAGCTAGGCCACTGAAAGAAGGAGGATGTTATTTTTTGTACCACTCGAGCCTGAGCTACTCCTCCTAAGAAGTTGATGCCCTAACCTCGGCCTGAACTGGGACAACCAGCTGCACTTGTATAACCTATGGGACCTGCTCAACATGGAATCACTGCTCTAGGGTACGGCCGCTGGAGTTTGCGCTCCTACCCTAGCCTGAGATGTTGCCGTTGCAAGTGGAATCAACCCCGCCTGAGCTAGATTACCAAATATGCTCAAGAATTGGGCGAGCGTCTCTTGAAGTGCAGGGGTAGCAACAAGCGCCACAAGTGCCTACATCCCAACTGAAGCTACCGGTGGCTCCTCTGTCGTAGCTCGTGCACCTGCTCTGGCTACACTACATGCCCCTCCTTGTCCTCTCCCGGACCCTGACCGCGGCCCCAGCCCCGGCCTCTCGCGGCTCTATCAGGGGGCACAATATCTGATCGTCGGATCCAGCGGTGGATGTCCTCACCATCAATGAGAGAATAGAAAGACATAGATTTAGAAATCTAAAGTCAAGAAATTCGCATGATAAGGGATCAAATAAGTGAAGATTCCTAATAGTTCCATAGCCTCTCGAAGATAAATACAAAAGTTTCTGTACCGATCCGTGAGATTCTACTATTCCTGCTTTTGACACATAAAACCTATGTACCTAGGGCTTTGATACCAACTTGTCACTGACCAAATTTTCCTCTGTAGGATGTCGTGATGGAACCTAGTCTCTAAGAGTAGGTAAGCCTAACATTCAGGTAGAATTTAACTGAGAAAATGATAAAAACTTTCAAATAACTCAACAACTAACATAAAAGAACTCTGCAACTCAACAGAACAAAACTCCCAACATCTAGTGATACCAAGTCCCAAGCTTTACAACAGCATACTAAATATCCCTGTACAACATTATCTATAAAAAGGGAAAATGAAATAGAACTAGGTAGAGGGTGACTCTGAGGCCCGCGGACGCCGGCAGGTATACCTTGAAGTCTCCATATCTAAACTCTACTCACCGATGCCTAGGCTGGTAAGGATACCTGGATCTGCATAAAAGGATGTGCAAAAGTGTAGAATGAGTAGACTACAACGGTACCCAATAAGTGCTAACCTCGGTAGAGTAGTGATGAGGTCAGGTCAACACCCTACTATAATAAATAAGAAAATTGAACAGGTATATGATAGTGTGATAATGATAAACAACAAAAATGAAACAATGAAGAAAATATACCAAGAATAGATACACTGAATTAAGGCATGGCATCACGAAAGTAAACAATGAATAATATGCCAAGGAAATAAAGCAACCAAAACACAAGTGATATAATTGAATGGTATTAGCAAGCATCACTACCGAGGTACTGCCTCACAGTCTCATATCACAAAACAAATCATAATCATTCCTTATATCACCGCGGGAGCCTTCCATTTAGTTTTGAAAATCATTTTTTCGAAATAGCTTCCCGTGTTTTAGCCCACCTTATCACACCACGTGGCTTCAAGTAGTTCCTCTACTACCAACAAGCATATCAAGACCACCTTATCTCACCACATGCATTTCGACCCCAATCCTTAATCCACCACATGTGTATCAATATCACAACATATAACTTTCTGGTGGACACCACTATATCCACCAGAATCTCGAGGACTCTTGGCCTCCCTGTCATGTCTCCTGGCCTTGCAAACCCTCCAATCTCCATGTGATTTCTACCACCTGCTGGTATGGAGTATCAGTCTCCAACTATCGAGCCATGCTGAATCTAATACCATAGTTAAGCCTCTTGATAAATCGACGGACTCGATCTCTAATTGTGTAAACCAAGGCAGGTGCATATCTGGACAACTCACTAAACTTCAGAACATACTCTGATACGATCATAGAACCCTGGCACAACTGCTCAAACTGCTCGCGCCATGTATCCCAAAGGCTCCGGGGAACAAAATCTCAATTAAATCTCAAAAAATTGAGCCCATGTGAGTGAAGCTGCCTCGGTTGGGCTAGCCTCCTCCCAATCCCACCAAGACTAGTACGCTAGTCCCGATAGCTAGAAAGAAGTGAAAGAACCCCCGCTCGTCTTCACTATACCCATGTTATAGAGAATACAGTGGCACTTTTCCAGAAAGCCTTGTGCGTCCTCCTGTAGCTAGGCCACTGATAGAAGGAGGATGGTATTTTTTGTACCACTCGAGCCTGAGCTACTCCTCCTTAGAAGTTGATGCCCTAACCTCGGCCTTAACTGGGACAACCAGCTGCACTTGTATAACCTATGGGACCTGCTCAACATGGAATCACTGCTCTGGGGTACGACCGCGGGAGTTTGCGCTCCTACCCTAGCCTGAGATGTTGCCGTTGCAAGTGGAATCAACCCTGCCTGAGATAGATTACCAAATATGCTCAAGAATTTGGCGAGCGTCTCTTGAAGTGCAGGGGTAGCAACAAGCGCCGCAAGTGCCTAGCTCCCAACTAAAGCTACCGGTGGCTCCCCTGTCGTAGCTCGTGCAGCTGCTCTGGCTACACTACATGCCCCTCCTTGTCCTCTCCCGGACCCTGACCGCGGCCCCAGCCCCGGCCTCTTACGGCTCTATCAGGGGGCACAATATCTGATCGTCGGATCCAGCGGTGGATGTCCTCACCATCTATGAGAGAATAGAAAGACATAGATTTAGAAATCTAAAGCCAAGAAATTCGCATGATAAGGGATCAAATAAGTGAAGTTTCCTAACAGTTCCATAGCCTCTCGAAGATAAATACAAAAGTTTCTATACCGATCCGTGAGATTCTACTATTCCTGCTTTTGACACGTAAAACCTATGTACCTAGGGCTTTGATACCAACTTGTCACTGACCAAAATCTTCTCTGTAGGATGTCGTGATGGAACCTAGTCCCTAAGAGTAGGTAAGCCTAACATTCAGGCAGAATTTAACTGAGAAAATTATAAAAACTTTCAAATAACTCAACAACTAACATAAAAGAAATCTGCAACTCAACAGAATAAAACTCCCAACATCCGGTGATACCAAGTCCCAAGCTGTACAACAGTATACTAAATATCCCCATACAACATTATCTATAAAAAGGGAAAATGAAATAGAACTAGGTAGAGGGTGACTCCGAGGCCCGCAGACGCCGGCAGGTATACCTTGAAGTCTCCATATCTAAACTCTACTCACCGGTGCCTAGGCTGGTAAGGCTACCTGGATCTGCATAAAAGGATGTGCAAAAGTGTATAATGAGTAGACTACAATGGTACCCAATAAGTGCTAACCTCGGTAGAGTAGTGATGAGGTCAGGTCAACACCCTACTAGAATAAATAAGAAAATTGAACAGGTATATGATAGTGTGATAATGATAAACAACAAAAATGAAACAATGAAGAAAATATACCAAGAATAGATACACTGAATTAAGGCAATTAAGGCATCACGAAAGTAAACAATGAATAATATGCCAAGGAAACAAAGCAACCAAAACACAAGTGATATAATTGAATGGTATTAGCAAGAATCACTACCGAGGTACTGCCTCACAGTCTCATATCACAAAACAAATCATAATCATTCCTTATATCACCGCGGGAGCCTTGCATTTAGTTTTGAAAATCATTTTTTCGAAATAGCTTCCCGTGTTTTTGCCCACCTTATCACACCACGTGGCTTCAAGTAGTTCCTCTACTACCAACAAGCATATCAAGACCACCTTATCTCACCACATGCATTTTGACCCTAATCCTTAATCCACCACATGCGTATCAATATCACAACATATAACTTTCTGGTGGACACCACTATATCCACTAGAATCTCAAGGACTCTTGGCCTCCCTGTCATGTCTCCTGGCCTTGCAAACCCTCCAATCTCCATGTGATGTCTACCACCTGCTGGTATGGAGTATCAGTCTCCAACTATCGAGCCATGCTGAATCTAATACCATAGTTGAGCCTCTTGATAAATCGACGCACTCGATCTCTAATTGTGTAAACCAAGGCAGGTGCATATCTGGACAACTCACTAAACTTTAGAACATACTCTGATACGATCATAGAACCCTAGCACAACTGCTCAAACTGCTCGCGCCATGTATCCCAAAGGCTCCGGGGAACAAAATCTCAATTAAATCTCAAACAATTGAGCCCATGTGAGTGAAGCTGCCTCGGTTGGGCTAGCCTCCTTCCAATCCCACCAAGACTAGTATGCTAGTCCCGATAGCTAGAAAGAAGTGAAAGAACCCCCGCTCGTCTTCACTATACCCATGTTATGGAGAATACAATGGCACTTTTCCAGAAAGCCTTGTGCGTCCTCTATAGCTAGGCCACTGAAAGAAGGAGGATGTCATTTTTTGTACCACTCGAGCCTGAGCTACTCCTCCTAAGAAGTTGATGCCCTAACCTCGGCCTGAACTGGGACAACCAGCTGCACTTGTATAACCTATGGGACCTGCTCAACATGGAATCACTGCTCTAGGGTACGGCCGCTGGAGTTTGCGCTCCTACCCTAGCCTGAGATGTTGCCGTTGCAAGTGGAATCAACCCCGCCTGAGCTAGATTACCAAATATGCTCAAGAATTGGGCGAGCGTCTCTTGAAGTGCAGGGGTAGCAACAAGCGCCACAAGTGCCTACATCCCAACTGAAGCTACCGGTGGCTCCTCTGTCGTAGCTCGTGCACCTGCTCTGGCTACACTACATGCCCCTCCTTGTCCTCTCCCGGACCCTGACCACGGCCCCAGCCCCGGCCTCTCGCGGCTCTATCAGGGGGCACAATATCTGATCGTCGGATCCAGCGGTGGATGTCCTCACCATCAATGAGAGAATAGAAAGACATAGATTTAGAAATCTAAAGTCAAGAAATTCGCATGATAAGGGATCAAATAAGTGAAGTTTCCTAATAGTTCCATAGCCTCTCGAAGATAAATACAAAAGTTTCTGTACCGATCCGTGAGATTCTACTATTCCTGCTTTTGACACGTAAAACCTATGTACCTAGGGCTTTGATACCAACTTGTCACTGACCAAATTTTCCTCTGTAGGATGTCGTGATGGAACCTAGTCTCTAAGAGTAGGTAAGCCTAACATTCAGGCAGAATTTAACTGAGAAAATGATAAAAACTTTCAAATAACTCAACAACTAACATAAAAGAACTCTGCAACTCAACAGAACAAAACTCCCAACATCCAGTGATACCAAGTCCCAAGCTTTACAACAGTGTACTAAATATCCCTATACAACATTATCTATAAAAAGGGAAAATGAAATAGAACTAGGTAGAGGGTGACTCTGAGGCCCGCGGACGCCGGCAGGTATACCTTGAAGTCTCCATATCTAAACTCTACTCACCGATGCCTAGGCTGGTAAGGATACCTGGATCTGCATAAAAGGATGTGCAAAAGTGTAGAATGAGTAGACTACAACGGTACCCAATAAGTGCTAACCTCGGTAGAGTAGTGATGAGGTCAGGTCAACACCCTACTATAATAAATAAGAAAATTAAACAGGTATATGATAGTGTGATAATGATAAACAACAAAAATGAAACAATGAAGAAAATATACCAAGAATAGATACACTGAATTAAGGCAATTAAGGCATCACGAAAGTAAACAATGAATAATATGCCAAGGAAACAAAGCAACCAAAACACAAGTGATATAATTGAATGGTATTAGCAAGCATCACTACCGAGGTACTGCCTCACAGTCTCATATCACAAAACAAATCATAATCATTCCTTATATCACCGCGGGAGCCTTCCATTTAGTTTTGAAAATCATTTTTTCGAAATATCTTCCCGTGTTTTAGCCCACCTTATCACACCACGTGGCTTCAAGTAGTTCCTCTACTACCAACAAGCATATCAAGACCACCTTATCTCACCACATGCATTTCGACCCCAATCCTTAATCCACCAAATGCGTATCAATATCACAACATATAACTTTCTGGTGGACACCACTATATCCACCAGAATCTCGAGGACTCTTGGCCTCCCTGTCATGTCTCCTGGCCTTGCAAACCCTCCAATCTCCATGTGATTTCTACCACCTGCTGGTATGGAGTATCAGTCTCCAACTATCGAGCCATGCTGAATCTAATACCATAGTTGAGCCTCTTGATAAATCGACGGACTAGATCTCTAATTGTGTAAACCAAGGCAGGTGCATATCTGGACAACTCACTAAACTTCAGAACATACTCTGCTACGATCATAGAACCCTGGCACAACTGCTCAAACTGCTCGCGCCATGTATCCCAAAGGCTCCGGGGAACAAACTCTCAATTAAATCTCAAAAAATTGAGCCCATGTGAGTGAAGCTGCCTCGGTTGGGCTAGCCTCCTCCCAATCCCACCAAGACTAGTACGCTAGTCCCGATAGCTAGAAAGAAGTGAAAGAACCCCCGCTCGTCTTCACTATACCCATGTTATAGAGAATACAGTGGCACTTTTCCAGAAAGCCTTGTGCGTCCTCTGTAGCTAGGCCACTGAAAGAAGGAGGATGGTATTTTTTGTACCACTCGAGCCTGAGCTACTCCTCCTTAGAAGTTGATGCCCTAACCTCGGCCTGAACTGGGACAACCAGCTGCACTTGTATAACCTATGGGACCTGCTCAACATGGAATCACTGCTCTGGGGTACGGGCCGCTGGAGTTTGCGCTCCTACCCTAGCCTGAGATGTTGCCGTTGCAAGTGGAATCAACCCCGCCTGAGCTAGATTACCAAATATGCTCAAGAATTGGGCGAGCGTCTCTTGAAGTGCAGGGGTAGCAACAAGCGCCGCAAGTGCCTACCTCCCAACTGAAGCTACCGGTGGCTCCTCTGTCATAGCTCGTGCAGCTGCTCTGGCTACACTACATGCCCCTCCTTGTCCTCTCCCGGACCCTGACCGCGGCCCCAGCCCCGGCCTCTCGCGGCTCTATCAGGGGGCACAATATCTGATCGTCGGATCCAGCGGTGGATGTCCTCACCATCTATGAGAGAATAGAAAGACATAGATTTAGAAATCTAAAGTCAAGAAATTCGCATGATAAGGGATCAAATAAGTGAAGTTTCCTAACAGTTCCATAGCCTCTCGAAGATAAATACAAAAGTTTCTGTACCGATCCGTGAGATTCTACTATTCCTGCTTTTGACACGTAAAACCTATGTACCTAGGGCTTTGATACCAACTTGTCACTGACCAAAATCTTTCCTCTGTAGGATGTCGTGATGGAACCTAGTCTCTAAGAGTAGGTAAGCCTAACATTCAGGCAGAATTTAACTGAGAAAATGATAAAAACTTTCAAATAACTCAACAACTAACATAAAAGAACTCTGCAACTCAACAGAATAAAACTCCCAACATCCGGTGATACCAAGTCCCAAGCTGTACAACAGTATACTAAATATCCCCATACAACATTATCTATAAAAAGGGAAAATGAAATAGAACTAGGTAGAGGGTGACTCCGAGGCCCGCAGACGCCGGCAGGTATACCTTGAAGTCTCCATATCTAAACTCTACTCACCGGTGCCTAGGCTGGTAAGGCTACCTGGATCTGCATAAAAGGATGTGCAAAAGTGTATAATGAGTAGACTACAACGGTACCCAATAAGTGCTAACCTCGGTAGAGTAGTGATGAGGTCAGGTCAACACCCTACTAGAATAAATAAGAAAATTGAACAGGTATATGATAGTGTGATAATGATAAACAACAAAAATGAAACAATGAAGAAAATATACCAAGAATAGATACACTGAATTAAGGCAATTAAGGCATCACGAAAGTAAATAATGAATAATATGCCAAGGAAACAAAGCAACCAAAACACAAGTGATATAATTGAATGGTATTAGCAAGCATCACTACCGAGGTACTGCCTCACAGTCTCATATCACAAAACAAATCATAATCATTCCTTATATCACCGCGGGAGCCTTGCATTTAGTTTTGAAAATCATTTTTTCGAAATAGCTTCCCGTGTTTTAGCCCACCTTATCACACCACGTGGCTTCAAGTAGTTCCTCTACTACCAACAAGCATATCAAGACCACCTTATCTCACCACATGCATTTCGACCCCAATCCTTAATCCACCACATGCGTATCAATATCACAACATATAACTTTCTGGTGGACACCACTATATCCACCAGAATCTCGAGGACTCTTGGCCTCCCTGTCATGTCTCCTGGCCTTGCAAACCCTCCAATCTCCATGTGATTTCTACCACCTGCTGGTATGGAGTATCAGTCTCCAACTATCGAGCCATGCTGAATCTAATACCATAGTTGAGCCTCTTGATAAATCGACGGACTCGATCTCTAATTGTGTAAACCAAGGCAGGTGCATATCTGGACAACTCACTAAACTTCAGAACATACTCTGATACGATCATAGAACCCTGGCACAACTGCTCAAACTGCTCGCGCCATGTATCCCAAAGGCTCCGGGGAACAAAATCTCAATTAAATCTCAAAAAATTGAGCCCATGTGAGTGAAGCTGCCTCGGTTGGGCTAGCCTCCTCCCAATCCCACCAAGACTAGTACGCTAGTCCCGATAGCTAGAAAGAAGTGAAAGAACCCCCGCTCGTCTTCACTATACCCATGTTATAGAGAATACAGTGGCACTTTTCCAGAAAGCCTTGTGCGTCCTCTGTAGCTAGGCCACTGATAGAAGGAGGATGGTATTTTTTGTACCACTCGAGCCTGAGCTACTCCTCCTTAGAAGTTGATGCCCTTACCTCGGCCTTAACTGGGACAACCAGCTGCACTTGTATAACCTATGGGACCTGTTCAACATGGAATCATTGCTCTGGGGTACGGGCCGCTGAAGTTTGCGCTCCTACCCTAGCATGAGATGTTT
>NW_027438524.1:0-73506 GCF_000715075.1 Nicotiana tabacum
CGCATACCATAGATCACGCCGTAAGTTAGTCGACGTAAATCCAAGAAGAGATTATCTTTGAGATGATAAGAAGTTAATCCTATTGGTCTTAAACGATACAAGGGTGTATAAGAGTGGTTAACAAGTATTTGAAGTTAAACGAATCAAGGATGTTGTAACCCGTATTTTCGGGTAACACTAGAGGTGATTAATTGTCCCAAGAGGTCTTGTTTTAATGTATTTGAATCATATAATATCCACATCATAAGTCTTGAAGTCAAGCGAGTTATGAAGCAAAAGTCGATAAAAGTTGTCGCGACTTAGGTTTATAATTTTACTTAAACTTTAGGTCGAATGTTACTGCATTTTTCTCCCAATGTGCTTGGAATTATGGGGTGATCTACCTATCAAATGGAATATCTATGAGTCTAGTTTCCAACGCATTAAACCGTTTGTCGATACAATCTCGAAATAGAGAGATATTTGCGTTTTCGCGAGAGTGCGCCAAGCTGCTCTCTATGGGGCCCACAAAGGCGCTTTAAGACATATGGACATATATAAGATACCTCAACCCCATTTTAAGTCATTAGTTTTCAGTATATTCAGACCTTATAACCCTAAAAATATTCTCCCAAGGTTCTCTCATGATCCAAGACCCAAACAAAGGGCAAACAACACAAATCAAATGTCGGGAATCCCGTGGCGCTAGTAAGTTTCTTGTTCTTCTTGTTGTTGCTGATTTTTGTGTTGTTCCAGCTCGTGTGGGAGGTTGTTTTAAGTGTTTTATGTCCTGTAAATACACCTTCAAGTTTTTAATATCAACCCTAGGTGATTTCAAGTCTTCTAAAGTAATTCTAGTGCCGAAAAATCCGAATTAATTGCTAGTTTCGCTTCCTTGTTCTTGTGGCAGAATTGAAGGGATATTTCGTGGAAAATTAAGGTCAAATTGGAGTTGTTCTTTCTGTTTAAAGGTAAGGAACCTCTTACTCTATATATATTTAAGATTATCCAAGTTGCAGCTAAGTCGTTGAAGCTAGAACTTGTGAAATATATATCGAAAGGCTTGGTAGTAATGTTGTTGGTTGGTGGACTGTTTTGGAGGCTTAATATGATTATTAATGATGTTGTTTGGGCTGTTTGGTGATTGTATTGACTTGTGGGAAGTCATATAAATAGGGGAGGTGCTGTCCGTTTCATCGTAAAATAGGTTGCGGTCGATACATAATAGTTACGACGCTTAAACGATAATGATAGTGTCATTTCTCTTATTGTAGACTAAGGAGACGTGACATTTGCATAGCTTGAAGTTGGGCAGTATATACAAGGTATGTGAGGCTATCCCCTTCATTCTTTTGCACGACTCCGATTGTACATAATGTAATGAACGAGCTCCCAAAGATACTCTACTCTTAGAAGCTAGCAGTACTTACATTGCTGCCCTTCTTATGAAAAGATTGATATTGATGTTACTTCTCTTATTCTTATATTATCAATGTTGTTGGTAGTTCCTGATTCTTATAAGATTCTTGATGAAGAGTTAATCCTAATAACGTGTACGAAGGATACCGACCTTACGTCACTCCGAAAGGTTCAAAATGTGATTCCAATGAGTCCAGCATGCATCATATATATGTATCTATTTTACTCTACCGAGCCGCGCTATAGTAGGCCGGGTATGGCACCTATTGTGCAACCATTGATTAGTTGGGTTTTACCGAGCTCCACATGGCCGGGTATGATTCTATCGAGCCCTATGATGGCCTGGTACGTTTTACCGAGCCTATTATGGCCGGTTATGATATGATGATGATGATGCCCACAAAGGCGTATGTTTTAAAAGTTTATGTATATATATGTATGTATCATGTATTTCATGTCAGTAGCCCTCAGAGGTACCCAGATGTCACAGGTTGTATATTCTCTATCCCTGTTTACATTACTGTTCTTACTTATGCTTTCTTGCCTCACATACTCAGTACTTTATTCGTACTGACGTCCTTTTTATTTGTGGATGCTGCATGTCGTGCTGCAGGTCTGAAAGACAGGTAGACGTAGCTCCCCCACCACAGTAGGCTGTCCAGTTCAGCGGTTATTGGTGAGATCCCTTCTTCGGACTTGCCGTGGTCTTGGTATGCATTTTTGTTATAGACATTATGGGTATGTCGGGGCCCTGTTCCGGCAATGTTGTAGCACTTATGTTCCTTTAGAGGCTCATAGACAGGTGTCGACTTATGTATGGTTTAGAATGCCTTTTCGGCTGATTTTTGTTGTATAGTCTTTCATGGCATCATGATAGCTCGTACCTTATATATAGTTTCTTGACAGTCTTGTCGTCCCATATTATGTATGTTCATGACATTATCTTTCATTGTTGGATGTTCATGATCCATGTCTACTATTTATATTGATCTTGTCAGCCCTTAAAGATAATAAGGAAGGTTAGATAAAATGTACGTTGGTGCTCGGCAAGTATGGCCCGGGTGCTAGTCATGACCCTCCAGTTGGGTCGTGACAAACTTGGTATCAGAGCAAGTCTGTCCTAGGGGATGTCTATGAGCCGTGTCTAGTAGAGTTTTGATTATGGATGTGTAGCGCGCCACATTTATTATCAGGAGGCTACGTGACATCTAGGGTTGTTACCTTCTTCCTGAATCTAGATCGTGCGTAGAATTGAGTAGTAAGTGTTCATATCTAATATTCACCTTGTTTTCTTTCAGCGATGCCTTCGACTAGGAAGCAAGCAATTAGTAAACGACTTGATACAGCTGTGGGAGAGGGTAACATTCAGGTGCCTCCAGCCAGAGCAGGCCAAAGTGAGGCTCAGAGTGAGATGCCGTCTCATACCTCTCCGTCTCCTCCAGAGGATATTAGGAGGCACCCAGTACATCCAGTTCCTCCGTCTAGCACTACAGACCACGATATGCGCAGTGCAGTGCAATTATTGACTAGCTTGGTAGCTGCTCAGGCTCAGAGGCAGAATATCGGTGCTGCTGATAAACCGGTTAGTGCGAGAGTTCATGATTTTATTAATCTAGACCCTCCATTGTTTACCGGATCAGACCCTAAGGAGGACCCACAAACATTTATTGATCAGATTCATCGTACATTGCGGGTTATGCATGCTAGTGATACAGAGGCAGCAGAGTTGGCTTCTTATCGGTTACAGGATTTAGCGGTTTTCTGGTATGATAGTTGGGAGAGATCTAGGGGTCCGAACGCTCCTCCAGCCGTGTGGAAGGAATTTTCTGAGGCCTTTCTTCGTCACTACTTGCTAGTTGAGAAACGACAAGCTAGAGCTGATAAGTTCTTGAACCTTCGACAGGGTAATATGAGTGTACGAGAGTATAGTATACAGTTTGATTCTTTAGCAAGGTATGCTCCCCATATGGTGGCCGAGATGAGTGATAGGGTGCATCTGTTCGTGAACGGGTTGGGACCACATCTGATAAATGAGTGCACAACAGCCTCCTTGGTAGAGGGCATGGATATTTCCCGTATTCAGGCTTATGCCCAGACCCTAGAGGATCGTAAGCGCCAGCAAAGGGCAGATAGGGAGCAGGATAGGGGCCAGCATAAGAGGGCGAGATTTGCAGGGTATTCTGATGAGTTCAGAGGCAGTATCAGGCCCCAATCTTCGAGGAGTTCGGCGCCACCTGTAGCTAGTGCTCCTCCAAAGTTTCAGAGGCCTCGGTATGATCGATTTACCTATTCTGGTTTAGGTCAGAGTTTGAGGGCATCAGGCTCACAATTTCATAGAGATACTAGTCAGACGAGACCCCCAACACCTCGTTGTGATCAGTGCGGCAAGGCCCACTTTGGACTGTGCCGTCGAGGTTCCGATGCGTGCTATTCTTGCGGACAGCGTGGCCATATGATGCGGGATTGTCCTAACAGAGGAGGTGGTGGTATGGCTCAACCGACTGGATCTGTGTCTGGTTCTTCCTCATCAGTTCGACCTCCAGCACAAGGTTTTCAACAGTCGACAGGTCATGGTAGAGGTAGAGGTTCAGTGCCGAGTTCGAGTGGTGCTCAAAATCGAACCTATGCTCTAATAGGTCGACAAGATCTCGAGTCATCTCCGGATGTTGTTACACGTATATTGTCTGTGTTTTCTTATGATGTATATGTGCTAATTGATCCAGGATCTACCTTATCATATGTTACACCCTTTGTGGCTAATAAGTTTGGCATTGAACCTGAATCGATAAGTAAACCACTTGCGGTATCCACTCCGATAGGAGATTCTGTGATTGCTAGAAGGGTATATAAAGGTTGCACTGTGATGATTTGTAGTCGTCAAACCTCGGCAAATTTATTTGAGTTAGAAATGGTTGATTTCGATGTGATAATGGGAATGGACTGGTTGGCCTCATGCTATGCAAATGTTGACTGTCGTACGAAGATGGTTAGGTTTCAGTTTCCTGGTGAACCCGCCATTGAATGGAAGGGGAACATTGCTACGCCGAAAGGTAGGTTTATTTCCTATCTTAAGGCAAGGAAGATGATCTCAAAAGGTTACATTTATCATCTTGTTCGCGTTAGGGATGCGGAGGCGAAGCCGCCTACTCTACAATTAATCCCCGTGGTCAATGAATTTTCAGATGTTTTCCCAGATGAACTCCTAGGCCTTCCTCCTGAAAGGGAGATTGAGTTTAGCATTGATGCATTGCCTGACACTCAACCGATCTCTATCCCTCCATACAGGATGGCCCCGGCAGAGTTGCGAGAGTTGAAGGCACAGTTGAAGGACTTGCTGGATAAGGGTTTCATTAGGCCTAGCACTTCACCTTGGGGTGCGCCAGTCTTGTTCGTGCGGAAGAAAGATGGGTCGTTAAGGATGTGTATCGATTATCGACAGTTGAATAAGTTTACAATAAAGAACAAGTATCAACTTCCAAGAATTGATGACCTGTTTGACCAACTCCAGGGTGCCAAGTATTTCTCCAAGATTGACTTGCGTTCAGGGTATCATCAGGTGAGGGTTAAGGAGAAGGATATTCCAAAGACGGCCTTCCGGACAAGATATGGGCATTTTGAGTTCTTGGTGATGTCGTTCGGGCTAACAAATGCCCCAACAGCTTTTATGGATCTCATGAATAGTGTATTCAGGCCCTATCTTGATGTGTTCGTGATCGTATTCATTGATGACATTCTGGTGTATTCTCGTTCAGAGGCGGAACATGCGGGCCACTTGCGGATAGTATTACAGACCCTTCAGGATCATAAGTTATATGCTAAGCTCTCTAAATGTGAATTCTGGCTGAACTCAGTAGCATTCCTTGGCCATGTGATATCTGATGAGGGTATTAGTGTCGACACTCAAAAGATCGATGCAGTGAAGAATTGGCCGAGACCTACAACACCGTAAGAAGTCCGCAGCTTCCTAGGGCTAGCAAGATATTATAGGCGGTTTATAGAAGGGTTTTCCTCTATATCAGCACCATTAACTAAGTTAACACAGAAATCTACCAAAATCCAGTGGTCTGATGCTTGTGAATATAGTTTTCAGGAGCTAAAGAATCGATTGACATCCGCGCCAGTGCTTACTCTCCTAGAAGGAACAGAAGGTTATGTGGTATATTGTGATGCCTCAGGTATAGGTTTGGGGTGCGTATTGATGCAACGTGGGAATGTGATTGCTTATGCATCAAGACAATTGAAGAAGCATGAAAAGAATTACCCGACTCATGATTTGGAATTGGCTGCAGTAATATATGCTTTGAAGATATGGCGACACTACTTATACGGCGTCCATGTTGACATCTACACAGATCACAAGAGTTTACAATACATCTTCAAGCAGAAGGAGTTGAATTTGAGGCAGCGTAGGTGGTTTGAATTACTGAAAGACTACGATGTCGAGATATTGTACCATCCCATTAAAGCTAATATTGTGGCAGACGCTCTCAGCCGTAAGTCAATGGGAAGCTTAATACATATTGAGGCAGGTAGACAAGGGTTGACCAAAGAGCTTCACCAGCTGGCCAATATGAGAATCAGATTGTTGGACTCTGATGACGGAGGTGTTACTGTACAGAATACAGCAGAATCATCTTTGGTAGCCGAGGTAAAAGCACGGCAATATGAAGATCCTACCTTAGTAAGATTGAGAGAGGGAATTCAGCAGTGTAAGATTACAGCTTTCAAGATCGGAGGAGATGGGACACTGAGATACCAGGGCCGATTATGTGTACCTAGTGTGGCAGGGTTGCGAGAGAAGATTATGATTGAGATTCACCAGTCCCGATATTCTATCCATCCTGGCTCGACAAAGATGTATCATGACGTTAAGGAGCAGTATTGGTGGGATAACATGAAGAAGTCTATTACAGAATTTGTAGCCCAGTGTCCTAATTGTCAACAAGTAAAGATCGAGCATCAGAAACCTAGTGGATTGATTCAGAATATAGAGATTCCGACCTGGAAATGGGAGGTGATTAATATGGACTTCATTATTGGATTACCTTGCTCTTATCATAAGTTTGACTCCATCTGGGTGATAGTTGATTGACTTACAAAATCTGCCCATTTTCTGCCAGTTAAGACAACTTAGACGGCTGAAGATTATGCGAAGTTGTATATCAAGGAGATTGTTAGGCTTCATGGTGTGCCGATATCTATTATATCAGACCGAGGAGCTCAATTTATGGCTAACTTTTGGAGGTCTTTTCAGAAGGGTTTAGGCACACAAGTAAATCTCAGCACTGCATTCCATCCGCAGACTGACGGACAGGCTGAACGTACCATCCAGACGCTTGAAGATATGCTACGAGCATGTGTTCTAGATTTCAAGGGGAATTGGGATAACCATCTGGCACTTATAGAATTTGCCTACAATAATAGCTACCATTCCAGTATTAAAATGGCCCCGTATGAGGCACTGTACGGGAGGAGATGTAGATCACCAGTTGGATGGTTCGAAGTCGGTGAGACAGAATTATATAGGCCAAATTTGATTCACCAAGCCATTGAGAAGGTGAAAGTGATACAAGAGCGACTGAGGACGGCACAAAGCAGGCAAAAGTCTTATTCCGACGTCCGACGTCGTGATCTGGAATTTGAGGTTAGTGATTGGGTTTTCCTGAAGATCTCGCCGATAAAGGGTGTTATGCATTTTGGGAAGAAGGGTAAGTTGAGTCCACGGTATATTGGGCCGTACAAAATTCTTCGACGAATTGGACAGGTTGCTTACGAGTTAGAATTGCCATCTGAATTGGAATTTGTCCACCCGGTATTCCATGTATCTATGTTGAGGAAATGTATTGGAGACCCTTCTCGGGTCGTCCCTATCAAAGATGTACAAGTTACAAAGGATCTATCATATGATGAAGTGCCAGTGGCTATATTAGATCGACAAGTCCGCAAGCTGAGAACAAAGGATGTAGCTTCCGTGAAAGTATTATGGAGGAACAAGAATATAGAAGAAATGACATGGGAAGCAGAAGAGGAGATGAAGTCTAAATACCCTTACCTATTCCAGAGTGAAGATAACGAGGATGCCGGGGGAAAGAAGGACGCATTATAAGGTGAAACGGCTCTATGAGGTAAGCAATAGCTTGTGAATACTCTTTTTTTTTAATACAAAATGGTAATATGCAGATAATGTACATATCCATAATGCTTTGTATAGTCTTGTAAGGCCATAGGTTAGGTTTAACTGCTTGCAAGTTTGGCTAGTGTCCATTTTATAGGGGAAACTCAGCCGGAAATCTCCGTCGGAATCCACAATGAGTTAGACACCCCATAAACCCTTACATTCGAGGACGAATGTTCCTAAGGGGGAGAGGGTTTACAACCCAAATTCGCATACCATAGATCACGCCGTAAGTTAATCGACGTAAATCCAAGAAGAGATTATCTTTGAGATGATAAGAAGTTAATCCTATTGGTCTTAAACGATACAAGGGTGTATAAGAGTGGTTAACAAGTATTTGAAGTTAAACGAATCAAGGATGTTGTAACCCGTATTTTCGGGTAACACTAGAGGTGATTAATTGTCCCAAGAGGTCTTGTTTTAATGTATTTGAATCATATAATATCCGCATCATAAGTCTTGAAGTCAAGCGAGTTATGAAACAAAAGTCGATAAAAGTTGTCGCAACTTAGGTTTATAATTTTACTTAAACTTTAGGTCAAATGTTACTATATTTTTCTTCCAATGTGCTTGGAATTATGGGGTGATCTACCTATAAAATTGAATATCTATGAGTCTAGTTTCCAACGCATTAAACCGTTTGTCGATACGATCTCGAAATAGAGAGATATTCGCGTTTTCGCGAGAGTGCGCCAAGCTGCTCTCTATGAGGCCCACAAAGGCGCTTTAAGACATATGGACATATATAAGATACCTCAACCCTGTTTTAAGTCATTATTTTTCAGTATATTCAGACCTTATAACACTAAAAACAGTCTCCCAAGGTTCTCTCATGATCCAAGACCCAAACAAAGGGCAAACAACACAAATCAAATGTCGGGAATCCCGTGGTGCTAGTAAGTTTTTTGTTCTTCTTGTTGTTGCTGATTTTTGTGTTGTTCCAGCTCGTGTGGGAGGTTGTTTTAAGTGTTTTATGTCCTGTAAATACACCTTCAAGTTTTTAATATCAACCCTAGGTGATTTCAAGTCTTCTAAAGTAATTCTAGTGCCGAAAAACCCGAATTAATTGCTAGTTTCGCTTCCTTGTTCTTGTGGCAGAATTGAAGGGATATTTCGTGGAAAATTAAGGTCAAATTGGAGTTGTTCTTTCTGTTTAAAGGTAAGGAACCTCTTACTCTATATATATTTAAGATTATCCAAGTTGCAGCTAAGTCGTTGAAGCTAGAACTTGTGAAATATATATCGAAAGGCTTGGTAGTAATGTTGTTGGTTGGTGGACTGTTTTGGAGGCTTAATATGATTATTAATGATGTTGTTTGGGCTGTTTGGTGATTGTATTGACTTGTGGGAAGTCATATAAATAGGGGAGGTGCTGTCCGTTTCATCGTAAAATAGGTTGCGGTCGATACATAATAGTTACGACGCTTAAACGATAATGATAGTGTCATTTCTCTTATTGTAGACTAAGGAGACGTGACGTTTGCATAGCTTGAAGTTGGGCAGTATATACAAGGTATGTGAGTCTATCCCCTTCATTCTTTTGCACGACTCCGATTGTACATAATGTAATGAACGAGCTCCCAAAGATACTCTACTCTTAGAAGCTAGCAGTACTTACATTGCTGCCCTTCTTATGAAACGATTGATATTGATGTTACTTCTCTTATTCTTATATTATCAATGTTGTTGGTAGTTCCTGATTCTTATAAGATTCTTGATGAAGAGTTAATCCTAATAACGTGTACGAAGGATACCGACCTTACGTCACTCCGAAAGGTTCAAAATGTGATTCCAATGAGTCCAGCATGCATCATATATATGTATCTATTTTACTCTACCGAGCCGCGCTATAGTCGGCCGGGTATGGCACCTATTGTGCAACCACTGATCAGTTGGGTTTTACCGAGCTCCACGTGGCCGGGTACAATTCTACCGAGCCCTAAGATGGCCGGGTACGTTTTACCGAGCCTATTATGGCCGGGTATGATATGATGATGGTGATGCCCACAAAGGCGTATGTTTTAAAAGTTTATGTATATATATGTATGTATCATGTATTTCATGTCAGTAGCCCTCAGAGGTACCCAGATGTCACAGGTTGTATATTCTCTATCCCTGTTTACATTACTGTTCTTACTTATGCTTTCTTGCCTCACATACTCAGTACTTTATTCGTACTGACGTCCTTTTTATTTGTGGATGCTGCATGTCGTGCTGCAGGTCCTGATAGACAGGTAGACGTAGCTCCCCCACCACAGTAGGCTGTCCAGTTCAGCGGTTATTGGTGAGATCCCTTCTTCGGACTTGCCGTGGTCTTGGTATGCATTTTTGTTATAGACATTATGGGTATGTCGGGGCCCTGTTCCGGCAATGTTGTAGCACTTATGTTCCTTTAGAGGCTCATAGACAGGTGTCGACTTATGTATGGTTTAGAATGCCTTTTCGGCTGATTTTTGTTGTATAGTCTTTCATGGCATCATGATAGCTCGTACCTTATATATAGTTTCTTGACAGTCTTGTCGTCCCATATTATGTATGTTCATGACATTATCTTTCATTGTTGGATGTTCATGATCCATGTCTACTATTTATATTGATCTTGTCAGCCCTTAAAGATAATAAGGAAGGTTAGATAAAATGTACGTTGGTGCTCGGCAAGTATGGCCCGGGTGCTAGTCATGACCATCTAGTTGGGTCGTGACACGATCTGTGAGACTCTACTAAACAAACTTGTGACTCATAACACCTATAAACCTAGAGCTCTGATACCAACTTGTCATGACCCCAATTTTCCTCTGTAGGATGTCGTGATGGCACTTAGTCTCTAAGTCTAGGTAAGCCTAACATTCATACATAAATAACTAAAATAATAAATAAAGTCTCAAAACTCAGCAACTATATAATATGAAATCTTCAACTCAGCATATACAACTCCCAAGACCTGGCGTATACAAGTCACAAGCTCTAAATAGAAGTACTGCATAATCCTATACATCAATATCTATAAAAGGATAAGGAAAATAAAATAGTCAACGTAGAGGGGGACTCTGAGGCCTGCAGACACTAACAGGTATACCTTAAAGTCTCTGCAACTGAGCTTTCCCTAATACCTGGGCTGATATGAGATACTTTGATCTGCATAAATATATATGCAGAAATATAGCATGAGTACACCACTGTAACGACTCGACCGGTCGTTTTGAGCATTTGCACTTCGCTCGATAGTTTGAGGGCATGAGTAGCTCCAGATAATGTATTATGACTCATGTGAATCGTTGGTTTTGATTTTCAGGTTATTCGAAATCAATTTGGAAGAAAGAATTTCATCGTTGAAGCTTTAAGTTAGAAGAGTTGACCAAGTTTGATTTTTGTGAATTTGACCCCAGAATAGAGTTTTGATGGTTACGATCCATACGCATGGTGATTTTGGACTTGGGCGTATGCCCGGATTTGCATTTGGATATTTCTATAAGGATTCAACACCTATTTGGCAAAAAATATAAATTTGAAGGCTTAAAAAGTTCATAAGTTTGACCAAAAGTTTATTTTGATGATATCGGGTTCGGATTGTAGTTCCGGAAATTGAAATAGCTTCGTTATGTCATTTAGGACTTGTGTGCGAAATTTGGATTCATTTCGGATTGATTTAATATGTTTCGGCATGAGTTTTGGAAGTTGAAAGATTCAAAGTTCATTATGTTTGATTTGAGGTGAGATTCGTCGTATCGATGTTGTTGTGCATGATTTGAGGCCTCGAGTAGGTCCACGTTATGTTATAGGGCTTGTTGGTATATTCGGACGGGGTCCTGGGTGGCCCGGGTGAGTTTCAGACGAGGTTAAGATTATTTCATTTCATGTTGCATTGCTTAAGAGGAACTGGTTCACGTAGGTGCGATGGTCGCAGAAGTGATGAAGGGGTCGCAGAAGTGAGGTGAGACCTGGACGAGAATGATCACAGAAGCGGACTTAAGGGCGCATCTGCAGACTTAGCTGCAGAAGCAGCATGAGGCGCAAAAATTGGAGTTGGTTGGCGCACCTGCGTGTGCGCAGAAATGGGAAAATTCCGTAGGTGCAGAAGGGTTGGTCTTCATAGGGCTTCGCAGAATCAAGATTTTTCCGCAGAAGCGGAGGTCGCAGATGCGACAATTTGACCGCATATGCGAAAATGCTGGGCAGAAGCTATTTATCGAGGTTTTGGTTTTTTTTTATCATATTTTGAGATGTGGGACTCGGATTGAGGCGATTATTTAGGCAAATTTCATCACAGGGATTGGGGTAAGTGTTCTACACTCGGTCTTGATTATATTATGTGATTTTATCTTCATTTTTGGTAATTGGATTATGAGTTTTAAAGAGAAAATTGAAGATTTTAGCCTAAAGTTTCATAGAGTGAGTTTTTGAGTTTTGAACGTTGATTCAGAGTCGGATTTGAGTGAGACTAGCATGGTTGGACTCGTAATTGAATGGGTTGTCGGATTTTATAAGTTTCGTCAAGTTCCGAGGTGCAAGCCCGGGTTGGACTTTTGGGTTGATTTTGGGCTTTTGATTAAAGATTCGATCTTTATTGATAGGGTTGTTTTCTTTGGCATTATTTGTTGTATTTGAGTTTTTTTGGCTAGTTTCGAGCCGTTCGGAGGTTAGTACGTGCGGGATGGCATTTTTGGAGCTTTGTTTGTCTTGCTCGGCATTGAATTTGGCTTGTAGAAGATAAGTAACACTTCTAAACTTGGTACTGAGGGTATGAACCCCTGAATATACGTGTTGTGTGTTTGGTGTTGAGGTGACACACATGCTAGGTGACGGGCGTGTGGACATGCACCATGTGAATTGTGACTCAGATATTTCTGTGGTACTGTGTAATTGGGTTGTGATCCATGTTAGAAACCGTGTCTAGGCTATATGCTTATCCTGTTGGGACCCACTGAGGTCATCTATGCTATTGAGTTATTTGCTTATATTGAAATTACATACTAAGTCATTCGCATTTATTTGCATATCATATCTCAGTCTCTGTTACCATTTATTGATATATCACATCATCATGATGGGTGGATTTTCATGACATTGTGAGCTCGAGAGACTGGAGAAATTGATGACTGAGTGAGGCCAAGGTCCTGATGGTGAGGATATTTATAGGATCGGGCTGCATGTTGCAGCATGTTTTATTGACTTATGCCATGATTGGCTTGTTATAACGCTTGGGCTGAAGAAGCGCCTCCGGAGTCTGTACGCACCCCCTCAGTGAGTGCAGGTACCTACTGAGTTTCGAGTGCCGAGCGATTGGGAGGATTAAGTGACTGTGAGGACTGAGTGACTGAGAGGACTGAGTGAATTGATACTCTAAGAGTATGCATATGGTTTTATTACTGAGTTGCAGCACATTTGACATGCACACTTGACATATAGGCATAGAGATGCATTTTCCTCATGCTATACGATATTGCGTCAATCATGACTTCACATACTCATTGACATGTAGGCATAGAGATGTATTTTATTCATGCCATTTGAAAATGAAACATTTACTTATTGAAAGTTTTTGGGGGAAAAATCACAACTTTACAAACGTACTCATATTTGGTGATTTCGGTAAAAGATTGGGTTTTCACTCATATACTTGAAAAGCATGCCTATTTTTCGTAAACGTGTACGAGTTGAGCACCATACCTCTAGGATAGTTTGCTTGCATTATTTTATTATATTGTAATGAAGCGTTGCTGGTTATTGGAGTTGGACTCGGACCTTTGTCCCATCTCATCACTACTTTCAACCTAAGGTTAGGTGTGTTACTTATTGAGTACACGGTTTCGATTGTACTCATACTACATTTCTGCACCTTGCGTACAGATGTTTTATGGTGCTGTTGATGTGCACAGCGGGAGCTGGATTTGAAGATGTACCTGTGTTCCAGTCATAGCTACCTCTTGATCTTGGCAGATTTAGAATTTTAATCTGTTCATGTATATTTGAAACAGATGATGTACATTATTTCATACCAGCTTTGTAAACTCTAAATCTTAAAAGGTCATGATTTGCACTACCAGTCCTTGGGGATTCTTATATAACAGTTTAGTTGTATTATCATTTCTTCTTTTAATAAATATCATTTGAATTGGTTTGCTGTTAACTAGCTTACTTAGCGGGTTGGGTTAGGTGCCATCATGGCTAGTTAGATTTTGGGTCGTGACAAGGTGGTATTAGAGCTCTAGGTTCATAGGTTCTTAAAGTCATGAGCAAGTGTCTAGTAGAGTCTTGCGAATCAGTATGATGACGTCTATACCTATCTTCGAGAGGCTACGATGCATTTAGGATAATTTACCATCCTTCTTTCCTTATCGTGCGGAATTCATTCAACTTGAAACATAACTCCTTGCATTCCCTCCACGCATTCGTATGCGCATGTGAGCGCTCGGTATTAGTTGTGCATTGCCGTCTTGTGATTCCATGGATGAGGTGCGAGATGTGATTTCGGTGTGCTGATAATGGGCCAGTCTGGAAGACTTGAGGCCAGGGTTTGACTGGAGCTTGAGCACGGGGATTTCAGTTGTGTGAGTACGTTCTTTTGGACTTATATGTCCGGTAGTGTCCTATTAGTGGAAATTATGGCTCGATGAGTGGTTGTATGGATATATGATGAGTATGATGTGACTGCGAGATGTGTTCAGATGGTTTGATTGTGATGAGAATAGTTTGCTTGAGATGTAAAAAGAACTATTGGGTGTTAGATTGATGTCTTGATGTGATGTATAGTCTCAAGTTATGAGTATGTTGAAATATTTTTCATGTTGTTTAATTGTGGAACGGTGTAGATATTCATGTCTTGTTGTGAGTTCAGACTCAGAAAAAAAAAGTTAAGTGATTGTGTAGTAATTGTGGTTGTGAAAGGATATAGCAAGATGCCAATTTGAGGCTAAGCAGGTGGGTTATCTCCAGCGGAGTAATCTACGGAGGTGTGTCCTTATATTGTTGTGTGGAGAGTTTCTCTTTTACCAGAAGGGTATATGTGTTGAGATTTTAATTCGAATTCAGTTGAGAAAGTTAACCTGATCGTCATATGGATGTATGCGATCTTAGTAGATGATTTGAGGTACTATATGGTTTGTGTTATGTGAACTTATGAAGGATTTAGTTGAATCTCCAAACGGTATTATGGCAGTAATAGAGTATGGGTATGGTGAGTTATTAGATGTTCTATTCTATGGCATTGAGCTAAGTGGGGAAGTCTGTTATCGACGATTTGATTGCACGGTTATGTGTTGTATTGGTTTCAATTTGAGGTATACTTCTAAATCAGTTATGACCTATAGAGGTTGAGATCGAGGATGACTCGAGTAAGCGAATTTCTGGAGGCGGGTTGTATTACACTTTATGGGTATATAGAAATCATGGAATGAGTTGAGTTGTTATTCGTGACAGATGTAGTGTGCACGGTGTATGAATTTTCTCGATTGCTTTAAGGAAGGGTTACTTATTCAGGTGTTGTTGTGCTAATAGGGCATAGGTCGTTCGGCCCATTGGGCAGTGCAATTGAGATTTGAGCAGAGTGGATGACTCTCGAGAAGGTTCTAACAGATTCAAGATTTATATGTGGCAATTGAGAATTTTTCGGACTTGTATGTGGCTAAAATTTGAGATTTGCATTGGATGATGTCGAGACTTGCAGTATTTCTATATCATTATGGATTTTACATTTCGATATCAGAAAGGCGGAGGAAATAGATTTAGATTCACAGAAGGTCTTTTCAGAGTGGGTGTCTCGGTTGCAGTACTGTTGGAGTGTTTAAGAGGGAATACATCGGCTTATGGGCCTTAGGACAGTGTGGTTTTATGCTAGGATCTGGTGGGGTAAGTTTTGGTTAAGAATCGTGGTGTTCTGGCAAGGGAAGTGTCCATTTGAGGGTGATTTGGAAGGAACTCATAGAAATAGGACAACTTGGTATCAGCTTGGATCATCACAGTAATGGATATGATCGGTTCTTTGGGTACTTAGGATGTGGTGAACCTCTACAGGTGTTTCGTGATAATGCTCTTGGGTTTTGGTGACCTGCGTGACTTGGTTGAGTTAGAGGGATTCGGTTCTGATAGATGGGTTATGTGGATATGGATTTCAAAGTGTTCTCAATGGTTTTTACCACAGTTCGAGGTGTATATTTCCTGCTGGCGTGAGGAGCGTGTTGCGTGTTGTGATTTTCTCCTGGATGAGATCAAATGGAAGGTTCATAGGCTAATTGAGTATGTAGTTTGCTTGTGACTAAAAGTTGATTATGAGATTCTCGTACTTTTCATATTCATGATAGATGCGGTATGTTGTGTGGGAATAAGATTTGCGCGTGCAAGGTCATGGTTTAGTTTTGAAAGGAAGGGCATGAATTCTTAGACAACATGGGTGGTTTTATATGACTAGATGAATGATATTACTACTTGGTATTGCCTAAGGAGGGCGTACATTTCAGAAGGTGCACTAAGTGTTGACCTACAGATGCTTTATTGGTATTAAGGTACTCGTCTGGTTGATCGAATGCTGATATTTAGATTTTGCTATGTAGCACAGAAGAATCATAGAAGTATTCCTCGTGGGATGATTGTGCATGAGAGATGTGTTAGATATTCAGGCGGTGGAGTTGGGATCGGATGTGGTGATTCGTGTGTTTTATGAATTTGGAGACTGGTAGTTCTTGGAAGCGGATTGTTTCATTGTTGTGGACCGTGAAGTTGTGGCCAAATCTATCCAAATGATAATATGTCTTATGATTCAGTCATTGTGGACTTTCAGAGGGTTATTTATCTATTTGTGGGCAACCAGAGTGATTTGGGGTTCATTCGTAGGCCCAATGAGGATGCGCATTCTACATTGGGTCGAATTGCTTTACCCGTACTACCATTGTTGAGGGATGTTCCATTCAGTTAGAGTTGAACTTATTCGTGTTCTGATATGCTCTATAAGTTACCCTTCTATGTCACGAGGGGTTGTGATTCGTTGGTTATATGCACACATGGTGCGGTTCTATTAGGGAATTATATCGGAATTTGATCAAGATGGGTATTAGGGTGTGGAATGAGTAATTGCGCATTGGTTATATTCTTTTCAGAATGTGGTATTGTGTTATTTGTTTCTTCGTAGTTATGGTCATGCATCCTGGGTACTTGATGTCGAGGTGCGCGTGGTTTTTGATTTCGAACATGGTGGCTTGAGGTATTTCATATGGGCTAGTGTTTGGATGGGGTCACGCATTGCAGCGGAGTTATGTTGAGATATTCTCCTTTGTGTTAGATTCGTATGTCTTGGTTCTACTATGTATGATGGGTTCGTAGCATTGCGTTTGTGGTGGTACTTGTTGAACTTGCGAGATGGTTTTCTCATTTGAGTTATTTTTCCATGCTTGAGTACATTTGGGTTGTTGCTTATTGGTGCGCGGATTGCATGGGTTGTGGATTTAGGTTGTATTGATGTTGCAAGTCACTAGAGTGGTTGTGTTTGATGATATGAGGTCATTGGACCTAGAATGGATACTATCGGATTTGATTACGGAAGAATAATATCGGAAGTTGGCCCAGGATTTGGCTTTGGTTCTTGTCGGATGAGAGAGAGCTCCATGACTTGCTGATATGATGAATGGTTATGAGTTCCCGCGTGTTTCTTTCATCATAAGCAGTGTACGAAGGTTTTTGGATGAGGCTTTGTTTGATATGAGGTTTATTACCGTTAATGGGTTGTTTTGAGCAGCCACTGTGATCAGAAATTTTGCTACGAGTATGCGAGTCGTGTAGCAGGTCATGTGATTACATCTTGGATTATGGTTATGTCTTGATACAACATTTTCAGACTTGTACAGTGTGTAGACGTGAGGTCCGGGTCTTGTAGGACATCTCGGATGTTGGAAATTGGATTATGTGGTTTATGGGCAAAGGTTGAAGTAATGATCTTCAGTTATGTTGTGTTATTGGGCCTATATAGAATAGGGTGACATGGAATCACCCCCGGGTATGTACATGGTAAGGTTGCACGGCGATTTGATGGCTTTGGAATAACTCTTGGCACGTTCGAGGCGAACATATGTTTAAGTGGGGGAGGATGTACGAACCCGACCGGGCGTTTTGAGCCTTTGCACTTTGCTCGGTAGTTTGAGGGCATGAGTAGCTCCATATGATGTATTATGACTTGTGTGAATCGTCGGTTTTAGTTTTTAGGTTATTCGGAATCGATTTGGAAGAAAGAATTTCATCGTTGAAGCTTTAAGTTGGAAGAGTTGACCAAGTTTGACTTTTGTGAATTTGACCCCCTAATAGAGTTTTGATGGTTTCGTTAGGTCTGGATGGTGATTTTGGACTTGGGTGTACGCCCGAATTTGCATTTGGATATTTCTAGAAGGATTCGGCACCTATTTGTCAAAAATTGGAAATTTGAGGGCTTGGAAAGTTCATAAGTTTGACCGAAAGTTGACTTTTGATGATATCGGGTTCAAATTGTGGTTCCGAGAATTGGAATATCTTCCTTATGCCATTTGGGACTTGTGTGAAAAATCTGGGTTCATTCCGAATTGATTTGATATGTTTCGGCACGAGTTTTAGAAGTTGAAAGATTCAAAGTTCATTATGTTTGATTTGAGGTGCGATTCATCATTTCGATGTTGTTATGCGTGATTTGAGGCCTCGAGTAGGTCTGTGTTATGTTATAGGGCTTGTTGGTATATTTAGACGGGGTCCCGGGTGGCTCGGGTGAGTTTCGGACGAGGTACGGATAAGTTCGTTTCAAGTTGCATTGCTGAAGAGGAACTGGACCTGGTGTGATCGCACTTGCGGCTAGTTCGCACAGATGCAATGGTCGCAGAAGCGTTGAAGGAGTCGCAGAAGCGTTGAAGGAGTCGCAGAAGTGAGGTGAGACCTTGGCGAGAATGATCGCAGAAGCGGACTTAAGGGTGCATCTGTGCGTACGCAAAAGCGTAAGTCTAGCCGCAGAAGCGGCGTGTGGCGTAGAAGCGAGAGTTGGTTGGCGCACTTGCATGTGCGTAGAAGCGGGAAAACTCCGCATGTGCGGAAGGGATGGTCTTCATAGGGCTTCGCAGAAGCGAGATTTTTCCGCAGAAGCGGAGGTCATAGATGCGACAATTTGACCGCATATGCGGAAATACTGGGCAGAAGCTATATATCGAGGTTTTGGGTTCTTTTATTATATTTTGAGATGTGGGACTCGGATTGAGGCGATTTTGGAGACAAATGTCATCACAAGGATTGGGGTAAGTGTTCTACACTCGGTCTTGATTATATTTCATGATTTTATCGTCATTTTTGGTAATTGGATTATGAGTTTTAAAGAGAAAATTGGGGATTTTAGCTTAAAGTTTCATAGAATGAGTTTTTGAGTTTTGAATGTCGATTCGGAGTCGGATTTGAGTGAAACTAGTATGGTTGGACTCGTAATTGAATGAGTTATCGGATTTTATAATTTTGGTCGAGTTCTGAGGTGCGGGCCGGGGTTGGACTTTTGGGTTGATTTTGGGATTTTGATTAAAGATTCGACCTTTATTGGTCAGGTTGTTTCCTTTGGCATTATTTGATGTATTTGAGTTGCTTTTGTCTAGTTTCGAGTCATTCGGAGGTCAGTATGCGCGTGATGGCATTTTTGGAGCATTGTTTGGCTTGATCGGCATTAGATTTTGCTTGTTCAAGGTAAGTAACACTTCTAAACTTGGTGTTGAGGGTATGCACCCCTGAATATATGTGATATGTGTTTGGTGTTGAGGTGACGCACATGCTAGGTGACGGGCGTGTGGGCGTGCAACGTGTGAATTGTGACTCGGTTATTTCTGTGGTACTGTGTAGTTACCTAATCCTATTTGTATCTATGAAATCCCTACGTGCTAGAGTAATTGGGTTATGATCAATGTTAGAAACCATGTTTGGGCTATATTCTTATCTTGTTGGGACCCACTGAGGTCATCTCTGTTGTTGAGTTATTTTCTTACATTACCATTACATACTCAGTCATTCGCATTCATTTGCATATCATAACTCAGTCTCTGTTACCATTTATTCATACACCACATCATCAAGCTAGGATGATTTTCATGACATTGTGAGCCCGAGAAATTGGAGAGATTGATGACTGAATGAGGCCGAGGGCTTGATGGTGAGCATATTTATGGTATCGGGCTGCACGCCGTAACATGTTTTATTGATTTATGCCATGATTGGCTTGTTATAGAGCTTGGGATGAAGGAGCCCCTCCGGAGTCTGTACACACCCCCAGTGAGCGCAGGTACCTACTGAGTATGGGTGCTGAGTACGAGTGTCTAGCTATTAGGAGGATTGAGTGACTGTGAGGACTGAGCAAATTGATACTCTAAGATTATGCATATGGTTTTATCACTGAGTTGCAGCGCATTTGACATGCACACTTGACATACAAGCATATGAATTTTCCTCATGCTATACGATATTGCATCATTCATGACTTCACATACTCATTGACATGTAGGCAGAGGGACATATTTTCCTCATGCCATTTGAAAATGAAACATTTACTTGTTGAAAGTTTTTAGGGAAAAAATCAAAGTCTTATAAACGTACTCCTATTTGGTGATTTTGGTAAAAGATTGGGTTTTCACTGATATACTTAAAAAGCATGCCTAGTTTCCAAAACGTGTACGAGTTGAGCATCATACCTCTGGGATATTTTTCTTACATTATTTTATTATATTGTTATGAAATGTTGCTGGTTGTTGGAGTTGGACTCGGACCCTTATCCCAGCTCGTCACTACTTTCAACCTAAGGGTAGGTCTGTTACTTATTGAGTACATGGGGTCGGTTGTACTCAAACTACTCTTCTGCACCTTGCGTGCAGATGTTGGATGTTGATGTTGCTGTGCACGACGGGAGCTGGATTTGAAGATGTACCTGTGTTTCGGTCATAGCTAAATCTTGATCTTCGTTAGTTTAGAGTTTTAATCTATTCATGTATATTTCAAATAGATGATGTACTTTATTTCATACCAGCTTTGTAAACTCTGAATCTTAGAAGCTCATGATTTGTACTATCAGTCCTTGGAAATTCTTGTATAACAGTTCAGTTGTATTATCATTTCTTCTCTTAATAAATATCATTTGAACCGGTTTGTTGTTAACTAGCTTACCTAGCGGGTTGAGTTAGGTGCCATCACGGCTAGTTGGATTTAGAGTCATGACAAGGTGGTATCAGAGCTCTAGGTTTATAGGTTCTACAAGTCATGAGCAAGTGTCTAGTAGAGTCTTGTGGATCAGTATGATGATGTCTATACCTATCTTCAAGAGGCTACAGGGTATTTAAGATAATTTCCCATATTTCTTGTCTTATCGTGCGGAATTGATTCAGCTTGAAACATAACTCCTTGAATTCCCTCCACGCATTTGTGTGTGGATGTGAGCGCTCGATATCAGTTGTGCATCACCGGCTGGTGGTACGAGATGTGATTTCAGTGTGCTGATGATGGGCCAGTTTAGAAGACTTAAGGCCGGGGTTTGACTGTAGCTTGAGCACGGGGATTTCGGTTATGTGAGTACATTCTTTTGGACTTATATATCCAGTTGTGTCCTATTAGTGGAAATTGTGGCTCGATGATTGGCTGGATGGCTATATGAAGAGTATGATGTGACTGCGGGATGTGTTCAGATTGTTTGATTGTGACGAGAATAGTTTGCATGAGATGTCAAGAGAAATATTGGGTGCTAGATTGTTATCTTGATGTGACGTATAGTCTCAAGTTATGAGTGTGTTGAAATATTTTTCATGTTGTTTAATTGTGGAATGGGGTAGATTTTCATGTCTTGTTGTGAGTTCAGACTCAAAAATAATTAAGTGATGGCGTAGTAATCGTAGTTGCGAAAGGATATAGCAAGATGCCAATTTGATGCTAAGCAGGTGGGAAATTACCCCACGTAAAATTAGGCAAGACACTTATCTCGAATCACGCTAACTCAATCCACTAGTAGGCCTTTCCCTCGATTATCCAATCTTAATGGCTCGAATCTAGCCAGAACAACTTCATACTATAAATACAAACTATAAGAATTTAATTTGAATAATGAAGTTACGATCTTTACAAAGAAATAAAAAGTCAACTCGGGCCCGCATCTCGGAACCCGATCAACATTATAAAATACGAACACCCATTTAAAAACAAGTCCAACCATATAAGAATTACTCAAATCCGACTTCAAATCGCCTTTTAAAACCCCAAAATTTAGTCTAGGGAGTTTTTACCATTTTCCCCAAATTTCCAATGCAAAGCCCTAATTAGATGATGAATATAGTAATAGATTCATGAAATATAGTCCAATCCAGGTTAGAATCACTTACCCTAACAATCTCCTTGAAGAACCCTCGAAATATCGCCTCACACCGAGCTCTCTTGGTCCAAAATATGAAAAAATGAGATGAACCCTCGATTTAGAAACTTAAATTCTGCACCAAGTATTATCCTTCTTCGCGAACGCAGAATGTGCCTCACATTCGAAGCACAAAATTCTTAGCTGCCAGATTCCCCTTCGTGAATGCGAGATCCCCCACGCGAACGCGATGCACATTGAGCCTAGGCCTATGCGAATGCGACCCCTCATACGCGAACACGATGAATAGCTCCTCATACCTTCGCGAACGCGTGGCCATCTTCGCGAACGCGGAGAACAACCTCTCTTTCCTCCCAGATACTCTTCGCGAACGTGAGACCTCTCTCGCTAACGTGATGAAGGGAACCGGACATCAGAAAATTTAGCAGCTTCAACAATCCTTAAGGTTCTGAAATGCGCCAAACATGGTCCGAATAACACCCGAGGCCCCGGGGACCTCAACCAAATATACCAACAAGTCCTAAAACATCATACGAAAACGCTCGAAGTATCAAATCACATCAAACAACACTAGAACCATTAATCGCGTATCGATTCAAGCCTAATGAATTTTCGAATTTCAAAACTAATGCAGATTCATACCAAAACAACTCCGATTGACTTCAAATTTTGCACAAAAGACATAAATGACATGATTGACCTATTCCAACTTCCGAAATCAGAATCTTACCCCGATATCAACATAGTCAACTCTCGGTCAAACTTTCCAACCTTTCAAACTTTCAACTTTCCAACTTTTGTCAATTCACGCCAAAACGACCTATGGACCTCCAAATCGACATTCGGACACGCCCCTAAGTGCAAAATCACTATACGGAGCTATTAGAATTGTCAAAGTTATATTCTAGAGTCATGTACAAAAAAGTCAAACTACGGTCAACTCTTTCAACTTAAACCTCCAACTTAAGGACTATGTGTCCCATTTTACTCTGAAACTGTCACGACCCAAACTAACCCCTGTCATGATGGCGCTTATCGTAGAACTAGGCAAGCCGACTCATTTCCAAAACAAACAGATATTTTTATTTCAAAGATAATTCCAATGTTATTTAACATAAAAACCTTCATAAAGAGTTCCAATCAAAATAAAAGTGCGTAAGGAAAAGCCCGACATCGGTGTGTCACTAGTCATGAGCATCTACTACTATCTGTCTAACAATATCAAGGCTAACTCAGCCTGTAAAATAGCTAAATACAATTAGAAGAAGATAAGAGGGAGAAGAGCAGGGGCTGCGATCGCCAAATAGCTACCTTGCTATCTCCAAGAAAATCTGCATCCAAAACAATCAATAACCGCTACCGTGTCCAGCTACACCTGAATCTACACACAAGGTGCAGGGAGTAACGTGAGTACGCTAACTCAGTAAGTAACAACAATAAATAAAGACTGAGCAGTAGTGACGAGCAATAAAGCATATAACATTCATATCGGGAAATCTTAGTAAAATACCACATGCTTTAAAAATCAGGATTTGAATCGAAACATCTCGTTTAACCCAGTCCCAGTAAAAATCATTTAAAGGTATTTTCCAACAGTTTTCAGACAGAGGAAAAATGCAAAGGTGAGCAAAATGAAGAAATCATAAACAGCCCTTCGGGCAAAACATCACTCGTATACAGCCCCTCGGGCAAACTTCACAGTCACTCGTGCCACTCGAGCATACCTTACAATCACTCTTGCCACTCGGGCATACCTCACAATCACTCATGCCTCCCAGTCACTCAGCACTTGGAACTCGCACTCAGTAGGTACCTGCGCTCACTGGGGGTGTGTACAGACTCCGGAGGGGCTCCTTCAGCCCAAGCGCTATAATCTGCACGGACAACTCACGTGCTGCATGGACAACTCATGGGCTATAATAATAAAGTATGCTGCAGGCGGGTAGCCTCGATCCACACTTATCCTCACAAATCAGGCCCTCAGCCTCACTCAGTCATAAACCTCTCAAGCCACTCGGGCATTTCAGTAAAACAGGTCATTCGGTCCAAAATATTTATATGCATCAAAATAGAGTCATAAAACTGAGTTATGCGGTAAACATGTATAAACATGACTGAGTATAGATTTTCAATCGAAAATAATGAGAGGATAGTAAGAAAAAGCCCCTAAGGGTCCAAACAGCATTGGCGCAAGGCCCAAACATGACATTCAGCCCAATTTACAGAAACTCTTTCTAAAACATATAAGTATCATATAGTTTCAACAAAGTATGCAACTTTACAGTTGCTATGGGACGGACCAAGTCACAATCCCCAACAGTGCACGCCCACACGCCCGTCACCTAGCATGTGCGTCACTAAAATAGTATAATGATACAAAATCTAGGGTTTCGTACCCTTAGGACTAGATTTACAATTGTTACTTACCTCAAACCGGTCAAATCTCTACCCCGCAATGCTCTTGCCTCTGAACTCAATCTCTAAATGCTCTGAATCTATTCACAATAAGTACAATACCATCAATACGCGCTAATGGAATGAATTCCACAAGAAAATCTACAAAATTAGACAAAACCCCGAAATTGGCTCAAACCCGGCCCCCCGGGCCCACGTCTCGAAACCAGACAATTCACAAAACTAGAAAGATCATTCACTCACGAACCTAACCATACCAAATTCATCAAAATCTGACATTGTTTGGTCCTTCAAATCCTTAAATTACTCTCCAAAGATTCCAAGACCTAACACCTCATTTTTACTAATTACAATGATTAAACAACGGAAACACACCATATATATGAGTATTAGGGCTCAAGAAACTTACCTCATTGATCGCCCTTGAATCACCCTTCAAAAATCCCTCCAAAAGCTCCAAAAACCGACTTAAAAATGGTGGAAATGAACCAAATTCGCGAAGGGTTCTATTTATGGTTTCTGCCTAGGTTTTTCGTACCTGCGGAAAATTTCACGCTTCTGCGCCACCGCACCTGCGGAAAAATCCATCGCAGGTGCGGAACTCACTTAGGAGCCCAGCTTCCACATCTGCAGCCCAAAACCCTGCGCCTGCGAAGGCGCACCTGCGCGTTTCCTCCGCTTCTGCAAAGCCTGTCCAGCATCCCCTTTCCGCATCTACGCCCCAGGTTTCGCATCTGCGGGGTCGCATATGTGACCTCCAACTCGCACCTACGCAACCTGCCTAGCCCAGAATTGCATGCATCTGCGCACTCCCCACGCGCACCAGCGGCCTCGCACTTGCGACTCTTTCTTCCCCAGTTGCGAAAATAGCAATAGCAGTAGTTTCAACTGCATTTTCCAACTTCGACAAATTTGTTAACCACCCGGAATCACCCCGAGGCCCTCGGGACCTCAACCAAAAATACCAACAAGTCATATATCAACATACCAACTTAGTCGAATCTTCGAATCACTCAAAACAATATCAAATCATCAAATTACCCTCGGATTCAAGCCTAAGAACTTCTAAATTTCCAAATTTGGCAACTGATGCCGAAACCAACCAAACCACGTCAGAATGACCTCAAATGTTGCACACACATCACAAATGACACTACGAACCTACTCCAACTTCCGGAATTCCATTCTGACCCCGATATCAAATTTTCCTCTGCCGACCAAAATCGCCAAATTTCCAATTTCGCCAATTCAAGCCTAATTCTACCACGGACCTCCAAATCACATTCCGGACGTACTCCTAAGTCCAAAATCACCTAACAGAGATAACAGAACCATCAGAATTTAAATCCAAGATCGTTTGCACATAGGTCAACATCCAATGGACTTTTCCAACTTAAGTTTCTACTTAAGAGACTAAGTGTCTCAATTCACTATGAAACCACTACGGTCCCGAACCAACTAACCCGATATAACATAATATAGCTGAATAACACAAAAAGAAGTAGAAATAGGGAAAATGGGGTTATAACTATCGAAACGACCGGTCGGGTCATTACAGAAACTCACCCAAAATAAAAACTAAACACCCCGGCAAGTCACATAATCACAATATAGCATACAGGAGGCAATAATTATGGGATCGGGGCTGAAATACTCAAAATGACCGACCGGGTCGTTACACAAGTTGACCACCCGTCACTAATTCTTCAAGGTTAGACTAGATACTTACTAGGTACGCGTTGTTTCCATACTCACATTACACTTATGCACTTATGTGCAAGTACTGAGACAGGTACTACGAGTGGTCACGCGAGTGCATAGCCAATTATATACGGAGACTTAGTGTGAGCTGCTTGCCTTGCTACTATCTGCAGCACCAGAGTCTCCCTCTACCTTATTATTTTATTTAGTCTAGGGAGTTTTTACCATTTTCCCAAATTTCCAATGCAAAGCCCTAATTAGATGATGAATATAGTAATAGATTCATGAAATATAGTCCAATCCAGGTTAGAATCACTTACCCTAACAATCTCCTTGAAGAACCCTCGAAATATCGCCTCACACCGAGCTCTCTTGGTCCAAAATATGAAAAAATGAGATGAACCCTCGATTTAGAAACTTAAATTCTGCCCCAAGTATTATCCTTCTTCGCGAACGCAGAATGTGCCTCACGTTCGAAGCACAAAATTCTTAGCTGCCAGATTCCCCTTCGTGAATGCGAGATCCCCCACGCGAACGCGATGCACATTGAGCCTAGGCCTACGCGAATGCGACCCCTCATACGCGAACAAGATGAATAGCTCCTCATACCTTCGCGAACGCGTGGCCATCTTCGCGAACGCGGAGAACAACCTCTCTTTCCTCCCAGATACTCTTCGCGAACGTGAGACCTCTCTCGCTAACGTGATGAAGGGAACCAGACATCAGAAAATTTAGCAGCTTCAACAATCCTTAAGGTTCTGAAATGCACCAAACATGGTCCGAATAACACCCGAGGCCCCGGGGACCTCAACCAAACATACCAACAAGTCCTAAAACATCATACGAAAACGCTCGAAGTATCAAATCACATCAAACAACACTAGAACCATTAATCGCGTATCGATTCAAGCCTAATGAATTTTCGAATTTCAAAACTAATGCAGATTCATACCAAAACAACTCCGATTGACTTCAAATTTTGCACAAAAGACATAAATGACATGATTGACCTATTCCAACTTCCGAAATCAGAATCTTACCCCGATATCAACATAGTCAACTCTCGGTCAAACTTTCCAACCTTTCAAACTTTCAACTTTCCAACTTTTGTCAATTCACGCCAAAACGACCTATGGACCTCCAAATCAACATTCGGACACGCCCCTAAGTGCAAAATCACCATACGGAGCTATTAGAATTGTCAAAGTTATATTCTAGAGTCATGTACAAAAAAGTCAAACTACGGTCAACTCTTTCAACTTAAACCTCCAACTTAAGGACTATGTGTCCCATTTTACTCTGAAACTGTCACGACCCAAACTAACCCCTGTCATGATGGCGCTTATCGTAGAACTAGGCAAGCCGACTCATTTCCAAAACAAACAGATATTTTTATTTCAAAGATAATTCCAATGTTATTTAACATAAAAACCTTCATAAAAGAGTTCCAATCAAAATAAAAGTGCGTAAGGAAAAGCCCGACATCGGTGTGTCACTAGTCATGAGCATCTACTACTATCTGTCTAACAATATCAAGGCTAACTCAGCCTGTAAAATAGCTAAATACAACTAGAAGAAGATAAGAGGGAGAAGAGCAGGGGCTGCGATCGCCAAATAGCTACCTTGCTATCTCCAAGAAAATCTGCATCCAAAACAATCAATAACCGCTACCGTGTCCAGCTACACCTGAATCTACACACAAGGTGCAGGGAGTAACGTGAGTACGCTAACTCAGTAAGTAACAATAATAAATAAAGACTGAGCAGTAGTGACGAGTAATAAAGCATATAACATTCATATCGGGAAATCTTAGTAAAATACCACATGCTTTAAAAATCAGGATTTGAATCGAAACATCTCGTTTAACCCAGTCCCAGTAAAAATCATTTAAAGGTATTTTCCAACAGTTTTCAGACAGAGAAAAAATGCAAAGGTGAGCAAAATGATGAAATCATAAACAGCCCCTCGGTCAAAACATCACTCGTATACAGCCCCTCGGGCAAACTTCACAGTCACTCGTTCCACTCGGGCATACCTTACAATCACTCTTGCCACTCGGGCATACCTCACAATCACTCATGCCTCCCAGTCACTCAGCACTTGGAACTCGCACTCAGTAGGTACCCTGCGCTCAGTGGGGGTGTGTACAGACTCCGGAGGGGCTCCTTCAGCCCAAGCGCTATAATCTGCACGGACAACTCACGTGTTGCATGGACAACTCACGGGCTATAATAATAAAGTATGCTGCAGGCGGGTAGCCTCGATCCACACTTATCCTCACAAATCAGGCCCTCAGCCTCACTCAGTCATAAACCTCTCAAGCCACTCGGGCATTTCAGTAAAACAGGGCATTCGGTCCAAAATATTTATATGCATCAAAATAGAGTCATAAAACTGAGTTATGCGGTAAACATGTATAAACATGACTGAGTATAGATTTTCAATCGAAAATAATGAGAGGATAGTAAGAAAAAGCCCCTAAGGGTCCAAACAGCATTGGCGCAAGGCCCAAACATGACATTCAACCCAATTTACAGAAACTCTTTCTAAAACATTTAAGTATCATATAGTTTCAACAAAGTATGCAACTTTACAGTTGCTATGGGACGGACCAAGTCACAATCCCCAACAGTGCACGCCCACACGCCCGTCACCTAGCATGTGCGTCACTAAAATAGTATAATGATACAAAATCTAGGGTTTCGTACCCTTAGGACTAGATTTACAATTGTTACTTACCTCAAACCGGTCAAATCTCTACCCCGCAATGCTCTTGCCTCTGAACTCGACCTCTAAATGCTCTGAATCTATTCACAATAAGTACAATACCATCAATACGCGCTAATGGAATGAATTCCACAAGAAAATCTACAAAATTAGACAAAACCCCGAAATTGGCTCAAACCCGGCCCCCCGGGCCCACGTCTCGAAATCAGACAAAATTCACAAAACTAGAAAGATCATTCACTCACGAACCTAACCATACCAAATTCATCAAAATCCGACATTGTTTGGTCCTTCAAATCCTTAAATTACTCTCCAAAGATTCCAAGACCTAACCCCTCATTTTTACTAATTACAATGATTAAACAACGGAAACTCACCATATATACGAGTATTAGGGCTCAAGAAACTTACCTCACTGATCTCCCTTGAATCACCCTTCAAAAATCCCTCCAAAAGCTCCAAAAACCGACTTAAAAATGGTGGAAATGAACCAAATTCGCGAAGGGTTCTATTTATGGTTTCTGCCTAGGTTTTTCGCACCTGCGGAAAATTTCACGCTTCTGTGCCACCGCACCTGCGAAAAAATCCATCGCAGGTGCGGAACTCACTTAGGAGCCCAGCTTCCATATCTGCAGCCCAAAACCCTGCGCCTGCGAAGGCGCACCTGCGCGTTTCCTCCGCTTCTGCAAAGCCTGTCCAGCATCCCCTTTCCGCATCTACGCCCCAGGTTTCGCATCTGTGGGGTCGCATATGCGACCTCCAACTCGCACCTACGCAACCTGCCTAGCCCAAAATTGCATGCATCTGCGCACTCCCCACGCGCACCAGCGGCCTCGCACTTGCGACTCTTTCTTCCCCAGGTGCAAAAATAGCAATAGCAGCAGTTTCAACTGCATTTTCCAACTTCGACAAATACGTTAACCACCCGGAATCACCCCGAGGCCCTCGGGACCTCAACCAAAAATACCAACAAGTCATATATCAATATACCAACTTAGTCGAATCTTCGAATCACTCAAAACAACATCAAATCATCAAATTACCCTCGGATTCAAGCCTAAGAACTTCTAAATTTCCAAATTCGGCAACTGATGCCGAAACCAACCAAACCACGTCAGAATGACCTCAAATTTTGCACACACATCACAAATGACACTACGAACCTACTCCAACTTCCGGAATTCCATTCTGACCCCGATATCAAATTTTCCTTTGCCGACCAAAATCGCCAAATTTCCAATTTCGCCAATTCAAGCCTAATTCTACCACGGACCTCCAAATCACATTCCGGACGCACTCCTAAGTCCAAAATCACCTAACAGAGATAACGGAACCATCAGAATTTAAATCCAAGATCGTTTACACATAGGTCAACATCCAATGGACTTTTCCAACTTAAGTTTCTACTTAAGAGACTAAGTGTCTCAATTCACTATGAAACCTCTACGGTCCCGAACCAACTAACCCGATATAACATAATATAGCTGAATAACACAAAAAGAAGTAGAAATAGGGAAAATGGGGTTATAACTATCGAAACGATCGGCCGGGTCATTACAGAAACTCACCCAAAACAAAAACTAAACACCCCGGCAAGTCACATAATCACAATATAGCATACAGGAGGCAATAATTATGGGATCGAGGTTGAAATACTCAAAATGACCGGCCGGGTCGTTACACAAGTTGACCACCCATCACTACTTCTTCAAGTTTAGACTAGATACTTACTAGGTACGCGTTATTTCCATACTCACGTTACACTTATGCACTTATGTGCAAGTACTGAGACAGGTACTACGAGTGGTCACGCGAGTGCATAGCCAATTATATACGGAGACTTAGTGTGAGCTGCTTGCCTTGCTACTATCTGCAGCACCAGAGTCTCCCTCTACCTTATTATTTTATTTTTGTCTATCACTTCCAGACAGTAGTAGTAGTAGTAGTTTTGTACATTCTCTAGATTTCTCATGTACTTGTGGCGCCGGGTTTTGGGATTTTTATCATTTTTGTACTACTATACTTTTCATCTTATCTCTATAGTAGGTGTACTTATTATGCTGGTATTTTGGTTAAGAGAGGAGTAGATACGGATGTGTGGGATCCTACTTATTTTATTTTGTTTTAAAAAGGAAAGCTTTGTTTTAAATATTAAAAATAGGGTAAATAAATAGTATTTTCATTTTTGGGCTTGCCTAACGGTGGCGTTAGGCGCCATCGCGACCTACTATGGGTTTTTGGCCGTGACAGCTAGGTATAAGAGCTTTAGGTTCATATAGGTCTCACGAGTCATGAACGAGCCTAGTAGAGTCTTGCGGATCGTGCGAAGACGTCAGTTATTATCTTCGAGAGGTTATAAAGTGTTAGGAAACTTCTCTTTCTTCATCTCCTATCGTGCAGATGATATTGTGCTATCTTTCTATTGATCTCTCACAGATGGTGAGAACACGTGCAGAAGATGTACCAGGCAGTAGAGGAGCTACCCACGTTGCTAGAGGCCGAGGTAGAGGCCGGGGGAGGGCTCCAACTCCAGTCAGAGGACGAAGGCATCCTAGAGTTGCTCTCGTTGTACCACCAGTGGATCCAGTGGAGGATCCTATTGTTGAGGAGAAGGATGAGGATCCTGCAGCTATGCCATCCCCAATAGTTTTCATGATTGCGCCACGATTCCAAGAGGTCATGGGCCGTATGCTACGGTTCATGGACTCTATGAGATAGGCTGGTTTATTTCGAGCGGACCCTGCCATATCTCAGGCGGGAGGGGAGCACATACCCCTACCGCTCAGGCTTCAGGGCACGCCATTCCTATTTATCAAACATATGTGCAATACCTGCAACTATGCCAGAGGCTGCGCGTTCGTTGATCAGCGGAAGTGGCTGGAAAGCTGGACTAGACTCTACCCCCTAACTTTGGGGGTGAGTGGTTAGAGGACCCTCAGGATTTCATTGACCGGTGAAAGGATAGGCTCCAGAACATGGGGATCTTGGAGTTCAACGGGGTGGACTTCACCACCTTTCAATATTAGGGCAAGGCTCGTAGATGGTGGCAGGCCTACCTTCATAGCAGGCCAACAGGTTCACCTCCCTTGACTTGGGGTCAGTTTACACATCTGTTCTTGGAGAAGTACATACCACCTTTTGAGAGAGAGAAGCTTCGGGGTCAATTTGAGCGACTCTGTTATGGTCACATGTCTGTCACCGACTATGAGGCGATTTTCACTAACTTGTTTCACCATGAAGCTATTATACTCCCCACAGACGCAGAGAGGGTGCGTAGGTTTATTACAGGTCTCCACCCTGAGATTCACGTTTCTATGGCCCATGAGGCAGAGATGGGGACTTCCATCAGGTTGTGGATATAACTCAGAGGATCGAGTGTATTCGCAACTGCAACAGAGAGTTTGCATCGAGGGACAAGCGGCCCCGACAGTTTAGAGGCTTCAGTGGCGCCCCACCTGGGGGCAGATGTCATTTCATGAGGGGCCAGCCCAACAGGCCCATGCAGTCAGCACCACCGCCTGCTAGGAGTGCTCCAGCACGACCATACTTCAGTGCCATTCCAGAGAGTACTTACCATCAGCTAGCTATTCAGGGTTCATCTAGTGGATATTTAGGCTATTAGGGTCAGACATCAGATCAGCAGCCCACTACTCCGAGGGGTTGTTTTGAGTGCGGGGATCTTGGCCGCGTGAAGAGATTTTGTCCCAGGCTTCGGGGCAAGGCCGAGCAGTAGGACCATCGGCCCATGGTTACTGCACCATCTACCACACCGCCCGCCCACCCGGCTAGAGGTGGAGGTCAAGTGTCTAGGGGTCTTCCTAGAGGTGGAGGCCAGTCAAGTGGTGCTCCGTCTAGATTCTATGCTATTCCTGCCAGGTCAGAGGAAATCGCCTCTGATGTAGTGATCACATGTACTATTTTGTCTGCCATAGGTTTACCTCGGTATTATTTGATCCAAGATATACTTACTCTTATGCTTCTTCTCTATTTGCTCCTTATCTAGATATACCTCATGAGTCCTTGGGCATTCCTGTATATGTGTCCATGCTAGTGGGTGATTCTATTGTTGTGGATCGAGTCTACCGATCCTGTATGGTGATTTTCTGTGGATATGAGACCAGAGCAGATCTTCTATTGCTCGATATGGTTTACTTCAAGGTTATCTTGAGCATGGACTGGTTGTCCCTGTACCACGACATTCTTTATTTCCATGCCAAGACTGTTACCTTGGCGATGCCTGAGTTACCCATATTAGAGTGGACGGGTTCGTCTGTCGGTACCTCCAGACGGGTTATTTCTTTCTTGAAGGTTCGACATATAGTCGAGAAGGGTTGTTTGGCCTATTTGGCCTTTGTTCGGGATACTACTGCAAAGACTCCCGCATTAGATTCAGTGTCGGTGGTACGAGAGTTTTCCGACGTATTTCCTGCTGATCTACCAGGTTTGCCACCAGATCGAGATATTGATTTTGACATTGATTTGGTGCCAGGAACCCAACCTATTTCTACTTTGCCTTATCGTATGGCTCCCAAGGAGCTGAGAGAGTTAAAGGAGCAGCTTTAGGAGTTGCTTGAGAAGGGGTTCATTAGACCTAGTGTGTCGCCTTGGGGTGCACCTATGTTGTTTTTGAAGAAGAAGGATGAGAGTATGCGGATGTGCATTGATTACCGCCAATTGAACAAAGTCACCATCAAGAATAAGTACCCGTTGCCGCGCGTTGATGATTTGTTTGACCAGTTGCAGGGTGCCAGGGTGTTCTCTAAGATCGACTTTAGATCGGTGTATTATCAGCTGAAGATTCGTGCTTCGAATATTCCGAAGACGACTTTTTGGACTAGATATGGACACTATGAGTTCTTGGTGATGTCTTTCGGCTTGACTAAAGCCCCGACTGCATTTATGGATTTGATGAACTGAGTGTTCAGGCCGTATCTTGACTCATTTTTCATTGTCTCCATTGATGACATATTGATATTCTCACATAGTTTGGAGGAGCACGAGTAGCATTGGAGATTAGTGCTTCAGAACTTGCAAGAACAGAAGCTTTATGCTAAGTTCTTCAAGTGTGAGTTCTAGTTGGATTTCGTGGCTTTCTTGGGACATGTGGTGTCAGATGAGGGTATTAAGGTGGATCCAAGTAAGACTGAGGCAGTCCAGGGTTGTCCTCGTCCTCCCATAGTGACCGAGATCAGGAGTTTCTTGGGGTTAGCAGGTTATTATCGTCAGTTCGTGGAGGGCTTCTCGTCTATTGTAGTGCCCTTGACTAGACTGACCCAAAAAGGTTCTCCATTCAGATGGTCCTATGATTGCTAGGCGAGCTTTCAAAAGCTCAAGACCATTTAGACTACAACACCAGTATTGGTATTGCCCTCCAGTTCGGGGATATATACCGTGTATTGCGACGCTTCACGCGTTGGCTTGGGTTGTGTAATGATGCATAAGGGGCGCGTTATTGCATATACATCACGTCAGCTGAAGCCCCACGAGAAGAATTATCCCTTGCATGATTTAGAATTGGTCGCGATAATTCATGCTATTAAAATCTAGAGGCATTATCTATATGGGGTGTCCTGTGAGGTTTACAATGATCATCACAGCTTGCAGCATTTGTTTAAGCAGGGTGACCTTAATTTGAGGTAGCACAGGTGGCTTGAGTTACTGAAGTACTATGATACTACCATCCGGGCAAGGCAAATGTAGTTGAGGATGCCTTGAGCATAAAGGACGAGAGTATGGGTAGTTTGGCCTTTATTTTAGCAGAGGAGAGGCCATTCGCATTGGACATTTAGTCCTTAGCTAACAGACTTGTGAGGTTGGATACTATAGAGCCATCCGAGTTCTTGCATATGTTGTGGCTCAGTCTTCATTACTGGAGCGGATCAAGGCTCATCAGTACGATGATCCGCACTTGTTGATGCTCAGAGAGACGGTACTACAGGGTAGTGTCAAGTAAGTTACTATCAGCGAGGATAACGTTCTGCGACTCCAAGGTCGCCTATGTGTTCCTAATGTTGATGGCTTGAGGGAGAAAATTCTAAAGGAGGCACATAGTTCTCGATATTCCATTCATCCAGGTGCTACGAAGATGTATCACGATCTGAGGCAGCATTATTGGTGGTGGCCGATGAAGAAAGACATAGTTGAGTATGTGGTGAGATGTCTAAATTTCTAGCAAGTCAAGTATGAGTAGCCTACTCCAGGAGATGGTTATACCGGAGTGGAAGTGGGTATGCATCGCTATGGACTTCATTGTTGGGTTGCTGTGGATGTTGAGGAAGTTTGATGTCGTTTGGGTCATTGTCGATAGGCTAACCAAGTCGGTACATTTTATTTAGGTGGTGACTACTTACTCTTCTGAGAGGTTGGCCCAGATTTACATTCAGGAGATTGTTCGGATACATGGTGTGTCTGTTTCTATCATATCAGATAGAGGCCCTCAGTTCACTTCACAATTCTGGAGAGCAGTACTGAGCAGGTTGGGTACCCGAGTAGAGCTCAGCACAGCCTTTCATCCACAGACCGACGGGGAGTTGGAGCGGACAGTTCAGATTCTGCAGGATATGCTCAAAGCATGTGTCATTGACTTCGGAGGGCAGTGGGATAGATTCTTACCCTTGGCTGAGTTTTCTTACAACAGTATTTATCTGTCCAGCATCGATATGGCTCCATTTGAGGCTTTATATGGTCGGCGATATTGTTCTCCCATCAGATGGTTTGAGCCTGGCGAGGCTTAGTTATATGGCACTAATCTAGTGAAGGATGCCTTAGAGAAGGTAAAGTTGATTCAGGAGCGGCTTCGTATGGCCCAGTCCAGATAGAAGAGTTACGCGGATCAGAAGGCGCGTGACTTATAATTTATGGTGGGCGAGAAGGTTCTCTTGAAAGTCTCGCCGATAAAGGGCATCATGAGGTTCGGAAAGAAGGGCAAGCTGATCCCAAGGTTTATTCGCCCATTTAAGGTGTTGAGGCGAGTTGGGGAGGTTTCTTATGAGCTTGCTTTGCCTCCTAATATATCGGGAGTTCATCCGGTCTTCCACGTGTCTATGCTCCAGAGGAATCATGCTAACAGGTCGCCTGTGTTAGATTACAACATGGTTCAGCTACATGAGAGTTAAGGTTATGAGGAGAAGATGGTTTCCATTGTTGACAAGCAGGTTCACCAGTTGATGTCCAAGAAGATTATTGTGGTAAAGGTTTAGTGGAGGGGTTATCCAGTCAAGAAAGATACTTGAGAGGCCGAGAAGGACATGAGGAGCCGATATCCGCACTTATTCGGCACTCCAAGTATGATTCTAGACCCATTCGAGGATGAACGTTTATTTAAGAGGTGGAGAATGTAACGACCCGACCGGTCCTTTTGCTTCCTAGATCCCCGTCCCCCCTAATTAAGGCTTCTCGTATGTGCTTTTACTATTTTATAACTTGTGGAGATGGTTGGTTTCGGTTTGGAAAGGTTCGGGTTAAAATCGGAACACTTAGTTCCTTTATAGTGGCCTAAGGTGGCTAAGTTTGACTTGAGTCAACATTTTGAGTAAACGACCTGAAACGGGTATTTTAAGGTTCTAACAGGTTCGAATGATGATTTTGGACTTGGGCGTGTGTTCGGATTGGGTTTCAGGTAACCCGGGAGCGTTTCGGCGTATAATATGAAATGTTGGTTCATTGAAGGTTTTCTAGTTCCTTAAATTTGGTTTGGAGTAGACTTCAGCGTTATCGAGGTCAGTTTTGAATTTCGATCCTAGGAATAGCTCCGTGTGCTTATTTATGACTTGTATGCAAAATTTGGCGTCATTTCGAGCTGATTTGTTAGGAATCAGATGCGCGGAAGTGTTTTTAGAAGTTTTTGAGTTTCATGTTGAATTCATATGTTTTGGCATACGATTCATGATTCTAGATGTTATTATGGTGTTTCAATCACGCGAGTGAGTCCGTATCATGTTGTTGGATGTATTAGTATAATTGGATGGCGTCCCGGGGGACCTCAGGTGCGAATCGGATTTGAATTGGACTTGGTTTTGGACATGGGGGCTGCTGGTGGCTTGAGATATGGTGCAATCGCACCTGCATGGAAATGGCCGCAGAAGCAGACTTGAGGCTGGAGCTGGGTGGTTGCAGGTGCGAAGAATTTTCCACATCTGTGTGTCCGCAAATGCGATCGAGGATCCGCAAGTGCGAAAATGGGCCGGTTGGTTGTGGTTCTCAGAAGCGGAAGGAGTCCGCAGAAGTAGATCCGCAGAAGAAGTCCACAAAAGCGGACCCGCAGAAGCGCCTCCCCGTTCGAAAAATCAAGGAAGCTGGAGGCTGTGGGTGATCGCAGATGCGACCCTTTGACCGTACCTCTGGTTCCGCAAATGCGATTAAGTGGTCGCAGGTGCAGAAATCGCTGGGCAGTGAGGGCTTTTAATCCGAGACTTAGGCCATTTTCCTCACACTTTCATTTGGTCTTGAGCGATTTTGAGAGAACTTTTGAGGGAGGTTCTCATCAACAACACAAGGTAAGTAAACCCCACCCATTTTCAAGTTAACGCGGATTATAGGTATATTAAACATGGAAAACTTGTCAAACTTATGGGATTTGTGAGGAATCTAGGGTTTAAGTAAAAATTGGGATTTGATCTTGGATTTGGGGGTGGAAATGTGAATAAATTATATATTTGAGTTCAGGAGGTCATGGGTAACAATTATATTCAAATATTTCCAGAATCCGGACACATGAGCTCGAGGGTGAATTTCTTGAATCTTCCAAATTAGGTTAGGTAGCTATTATAATAATTAAATTATGAACTTATAAGCTTATATTTACTAGTTTATATGACTTTTGATTAGTTTCGGAGTTTTCAGCATCGTTTGAGGAGTTCTAGTAAGGTTGAAGGACCGGATTGAGGACTTGGAATCGAGCTAAGTCTCTTGCCTAACCTTGTAAGAGGGAGCTTATCCCTTTAGGAGTGTTATTGTTGTGTGCCACGTGTTATGGGAGTTACGTACGCACGAGGTGACGAGAGTCCGTACGTAGCTATATTCATGATATGTCCAGGTAGACTTAGATTCACATCATGACTTTATTTGTACTGTTTATGTCTATCATGTGTAATATTTGTATTGATTAGGGCTAAGACTAAGGGTTTAAATTGAAGATAACGACTTAGCTTCTTACTTTAGAAAAATTGAAAAATACTTGATAAACTATAAATCCGTGTCTTCTCGTCTCGCAAGTTCTTCCGCGAGCGAGGTAAACCTCACTACTCTTATGGGATCGGATCGTTCACCTCGGCATAATGGTAACACTACTCTTATGGGATTGGGTCGTTCGCTTCGGCATGATGGTAACACTATTCTTATGGGATCGGGCCGTTCACCTCGGCATGTTGGTAATACTATTCTTATGGGATTAGGCTGTTCGCCTCGGCAGTAATGAGTACCACTTTTCCTATGGGATCGGGACGATCGCCTCGGCATCTTTGTGCTTATTAATTGGAAATGGATTTGATTTGTCAATTATTAAGTTAGCGCCGTCAATACCGATTATGACGTGTTTAGTGATTTGATACAGACTAATGGGTGGACTTATTGTAGTTACTTTATTTGCTTCGCTGATATTTGTTGTACACTCACCATGACTACTTTATGTATTTATATTGTTATTTGACCTCTAGCAAGTGTCAAGTCGACCCCTCGTTACTACTTCATCGAGATTAGACTAGATACTTACTGGGTATGCGTTATTTTTCGTACTTACACTACACTTCTGCACTGATGTGCAGGTACTGAGACAGGTACTACCAGTGGTCACGCGAGCGCATAGCCGATTATCTAAGGAGACTTAGTGGTGCGCTGCTTGCCTTGCTATGATCCGCGGCACCGGAGTCTCCCTATACCTTGTTATTTATTTTTGTCTACCACTTACAGTAGTTGTAGTATTTTTGTACATTCTCTAGATTGCTCATGTACTTGTGGCATCGGGTTTTGGGGATTTTTAGCATTTTTATACCGTTGTACTTATCATCTTATCTCTACAGTGGATTTACTTATTATGCTGGTATTTTGGTTAAGAAAAGAGTAGATACGGATGTGTGAGATCCTACTTATTTTATTTCTTTTAAAAAGGAAAACTTTGTTTTAAATGTTAAAAATGAGGTAAATAAATAGTAGTTTCATTTGTGGGCTTGCCTAACAGCGGCGTTAAGCGCCATCGCGGCCTACTATGGGTTTTGGGTCGTGACACCTTATCCCATCAAACTTGATATTATTTTATCCCACATCCATGTGGGATAAATTAATCTAAAAATTATAATCTCAGGACTATAATTCCGAGATAATTTGGTTCGCGTTCCAAACGACCCTTAAAATCTTATATCTACACCATATAATTGATAGTATATGACAAAAATGTCAATTAATATTTTGAATAGCGTATCAAGATAAATGTGACACATGAAATGAAGTGGAAGGAGTAGGTATATAATAGACCTTTCATATTTAGAGTCTGGAACCAAAGTATTGCTTTTTTGGACTCAAAGCACAAAAATAGGTGAAACAATAACTGATGACCAATTTATTTATAACACATGTATTCAATTCGCTATACCTTAACGACACGTTTGTCCGTTAAGGTATAGCGCATGTGTTGCATGCTCTATATATAAACTTTACTGGTCCACCAATAATTGATTTGAACTTTACTGACCCACCAATAATTGAGAGTATAGCACATGCATAATACGCGCTACATATATAGCGTGTATTATGCATGCGCTACACCCTCAATTATTATACCCCTGAACTGGTTTTTTGCTTATTTAAGAAGTTCAGAATTTCGGTAAAAATCCATTCAAGATCCTTCAGGTCTTCCAAAATATTTGTTTGCTTAACTTGTTTTGCATTTTGTCATAATGTCCGAAGAGCGAAAAATTAGGATTGCATTATATTGGGGGTGAGGTTGTGGTGGAGAATAACTCATTACGCTATAGTTGTTCTCCACAGTGTACTATTAAGTTTTCACTTACAATGGAGTACGATAGATTGGTTTCGTTGTTATGTAAAATAATGAGTGTGATGAAACGTTCGGTTAATATTAAAGTAACTGGAAGATATCCGTATTATGTTACTCCATAAGGGATTGCTTGTTATGTTGAGTTTAACATCGAAGACGATGAATCTCTGACAGATTTTTTGAGGACTCCGAATGAACACCGAGAACTTCTTGTGATAATAATGTTGGAAATGTACGTCAAGGCTGAAGACGTTTGCAATATTGAGATTCCGTAAAATAGGGATAACTCTATTTTAGGGGATAAACTAAGGATAACTCTATTTTAGGTTCCGTAAAACAGGTTCCATTTGAAAGCGTTTGGCCAGATCTAAACTTATCTCCACGGGAGAATGAGGAGCGAGGACATAATTTCTCCCCAAGTGTACATAATCCACAAGCCGAGTGGTAAATTTTAATTTTTCTTTGTATTACGATATTTTTTATGTATTATATTTGTATTAACACTCATATATTCCAAAGGGGGTACCGGCCAGACATGAATTTTATAAGTTATGAACCAACTGACAGTTGGAATATGCCTAGTTTTGGTGTGTTGGATCATGGTAGTCCATCCGGGAATCATCAGCAATAGGATAATGTGCATCATGGGATATCAACAGATTATGATTTGTAAGTTAAGTGATAAAGTTTATATGTAATGTTTGGATGAATTTGAGAAACTCATTATTTTATTGGTTGTGCAGTAAAAACGAGCCACTTGAAGGTCTTGTACTTACTCAATTGCCCAAAAACGATATATTTAATCGGGATTTGGCAGATGCACGGAGTCAAGAAGATGATAGTGATTATGACAACAATGCTGGTGAGTTTGGAGATGACACACCCTTTCCTGATGAGTGTGATGATGATGAGGATGAGAATGATGAACCTTATTTGACGAGGGAGCATGATGCCACCAATGAGCATGCTCCATATATGCATACTTGACCTCCTGTTAGACCCAGAGTGTAAGAGTCCCATGTGCCATTTCATTCAAGGGAGATTTCCTTCCTTGATCAGTTGCCCAGTATGCCGGATGTGGATGCCCTCACAAGAGATCTTGACAACATTCGAACAGCAATGTAGGATGAAACTAGACCAACGGTGCTGTCAAAGAATATGCTTTTTTGCTGATAAAGCCCGCCTAAGCAGGGCGGTGCGAATGTACAACATAAAAGAGTGTCGTGAGATTGTGGTTCATGAGTCATCTCCGGAAGTATACCAGGTTATTTGTCATAGATTGTTTCAAGGTTGTACATGGATGTTGCGTGCGAGAAAGTTGAAAACAAATATGTGGATTGTGGGAAAATACATTGGCACCCACATTTGTGAAATGGACACATTCAGTGAGAATCATTTTAACTTGAATGTTGACTTGATTTCTCTTGTCTTGATTCCACACATTGAATCGTCCATAAGGTACAAGACTAATAAGTATATAACATCTATCCACCAGGTATATGGATGTACCATTACAAAAAAAAAGGCATTTCTCGGGCGTAAACATGCGTTTGAGATTGTTTATGATAACTAGGATAAGTCCTTTGCCTCTCTACCCAGATACATGGCTGCATTGCAACACTTTAACCCCAGGACAGTTGTTGAATGGAAGCTTGAGCGGAGTCCGAGATACAAGAATTCATATTTAGATATGTGTTCTGGGCATTTAAACCAGCCATTAATTATTTTGTGCATTGTTGGCCGGTAATATCCATAGACGACACTCATGTCTATGGAAAGTATGATATTAAGTTGTTGATCGTTGATGCATAGGTGCTAATGGAAGCATATTTCCCCTCGCATTTGCGACTAAAAATATGTCAGAATCTTTCAACGGGTTGTTGAAGTCTGCACGTGTATTGCCTGTCACTTCCATGGTGCGGATGTCATTCAAGCAGATGGTAGAGAGGTTTATTGAAAGATCCAGCTAGAGGTGCATCGTCATTGATGGAAAGGGGTGTTGAATTTATGCCACAATCAATGAAACGATTTGAGAAATATAGGAAGCGAGCACAGTGGCATACATTTTTATAGTATTACAACGAGCGAAATATTTTTGAAGTTTGCACTTGTGTGCATCAAAACCACGGGAATAATACACACACTGTCAATGAATCTAGAAGATTATGATCGTGTGGAAAATGGTTAATCCATCACTTGCCATGCTCACATGCCATGAAGTGCTTTCAACATACAGGTTTTGTGGCAATGAGATACGTTGATAAAGAATATAGTGTTGCTGCATATGTAAACACCTATAGTGGACAGTTGCAGCTAGTGGGTGCTGAGCATTATTGGCGAGCAGAACCATTTAAAATGGTGTGTAACAAGGATTATGCGCGTCAATGGCAAGTTCAAAATAGAACGCGGATACAGAACCAAATGGATGTTGGTGATACCGTTTATGCGCGTAAATGTGACATATGTTCCCAAATAGCACATGATCGCCATAATTGTCCTTCAGCTGGTTTGGGAAGCGGTGGTAATTCAGCTCCAGGTGGCAGTTCATCCAATGTGCTAAATTATCAAGGTAAATGTAGTGTTTTGTTGCAATATTTTTGTTGTACTAAATGTCTGTAAAGGTTCAGTTTGCAAAATATCTGAAATAAAATTATATTTCCAATAGGGTTAAATCTAATTGATATTTAGCATTAACAATTCAATACAATAATTTAAAATATTCCCCAAGAAATAAATAATAATTTTCATTCGCCATTATCATCACTGTCTGGCACTAGTTCATTGTCAATGTTTTCATCTTCTTCGTCAACATCTTGAACGCACCCTTCCGAACCGAGGGCATCGTAATCTAGGACCCAATTGACACACATTTCTTGTATTTCATCGCTATCATCAATAAGACCATTTGCTTGATTTTTACAACAATATGGGACTCCTACGTCCAACGTCTGCGGTAGAAACTTAGGTAGTCCCTCCCACTCGACAACTATTGGAAAAACAGGATAATCAATATCTTTATGCAATTTTTCATTTTCTAATAAATCTCAATACTGATCCTCCATTCCTTGCAGGTAGTTAAGATCATCCAGTGCATGATGAACGATTAGTGCCTTTTCCATCTCTAAAATCTCCTTCATCAAATGCCGAATCACTTCTGGTTCATCTTTGTGTATGTTTGATTGAAAGGTTGCAGACAGTGCTTGTGGTACAACTATCCCATGCCAGTGGCATAGTACTTCATAATCACACCGTTTTGAGTAAAGGGGAAACCATTGTAGTTTTTCGCTCCAAATTCGCATACCTTCAGGCTTTGTAGAATGCGCTTCGCCCTCAATAATGTGCCTTGCAACTTTGAGATCGGTGTGTATATTGATAGGCTTATTTTCCAAGGGACACAGATCAACCAAATCAATATAGCAACCTAGCATATTTTTTTCAAGGTAGGGATCGATTGTGTTATGACGTATTCCATATGGATTTGTTGAATTACCTTCAGCTTTTTGCCTCTTCTTAAACCACTTATTAAATGTTAGTGGCATTTCTAAAATGGATGTTGTAATGGTTTATGAAATGGTCTTTGAATACTGCAATGTTGGTTCAACTTAAGAAGAACTAAACTGCACGAACTTGTATAATAAATGTAGCGCATCACCAATATGTGTTATGTGTATTGTCATGTTGACCTGAAAAAGCTGTAGACCTGAAAAAGTTATCGATCTAAAAAGTTGCACCCACTTGTACCCAAAAGAATCATTAGCACGTGAAACATAGTGCATCACAAATATGCGTTATGTGTATTATCATGTCGACCTGAAAAATCTGTAGACCTGAAAAGGCTATCAATCTAAAAAGCTACACCCACTTGTAACCAAAAGAATCATTACCGCGCAAAACGTAGCGCATCACCAATATATGTATTGTCAAGTCGACCTGAAAAAATTGTCGACTTGAAAAAGATTATAACGACCCGGCCGGTCATTTTAAGGAAATTATCCATGAACCCCTATTTATTGCTTCCCCTAATTTATTTGTGGGTTTTGTGACTTGTCGGGAGGATTTATTTTTGGTTTCGGAGCGAAATGGGACACATAGTCCCTAAAATGGAGGTTTAAGTCATAGGAATTGACTGTAGTTCAAACTGTGAGAAGACAACTCCGGAATGGAGTTTTGACAGTTCCTATAGCTCTGTAGGGTGATTTTGGTCTTAGGAGCATGTTCGGATGTTGAATTGGAGGTCCGTAGGTCATTTTAGCGCTAATTGGCGAAAGTTGAAAAGAAAAAGATGATTTTTGAGAAGTTTGACCTGGAGTACACTTTTTGATATCGAGGTAGGATTCTGATTTTGAAAGTTGGAGTAGGTCTGTAATGTTAATTATGACTTGTGTGCAAAATTTGAGGTTAATCGGACTTGAGTTGATAGGTTTCAGCATCTGAAGTAGAAGTTTAAAACTTTAAAGTTTATTAGGCTTGAATCGATGTGTAATTCGTGTTTTTAGCATTGTTTGATGTGATTTAAATCCTTGTCTAAGTTTGTGTGATGTTTTAGGACCGGTTGGTATATTTGGTTGAGGTCCTGGGGGCCCCGGGTTGATTTCGGATGGTTAACGGATCCTTTGGAGTTGTGTTGGGTTGGATAAAGTTTGTTGCACCTAGTGTAATCGCACCTGTGCACTTTGGGCCGTAGGTGTGACCCCACAGAAGCGGCCATAGAGCCGTAGAAGTGACTATTGGCCTGTCCAGCTGGGACCACAGATGCGGTCAATGTCTCGCAGAAGCGGACTCGCAGGAGCGGAGGATGGAGCGCAGAAGCGGGCGCGCAGGTGCGACCCTTGTTCGCAATAGAGAACTTTGAGTGCTTAAGTGAAGTCCGCACCTACGATGGTTTTTCTGCAGGTGAGGAACCGCAGATGCGGTGGATCACTCGCAGAAGTGAGAAAGCTGGGCAAAACAATTAAATGCAAGTCACGATTTTTGCTCATTTAGGCATTTTGAGCTCGGTTTTGGAGATCCCTAAAAGCAGTTTTCGAGGGATTTCTTAAGGTAAGTCTCTTGTGCTTATTTTTTATCAATAATCTTGTTTCCCCGTTGTTTTCCCCGCCTAGATTTTTCGATTCCTTGCTAAAGTCGTATATTTATGGTTTAAATTAGTTTCTTGTAATTGTATTCATGTAATAAAATTGCTTTTGGCTAGATTTGGGCCATTCAGAGTCGCAAAATCGAGGGAAAGGCATTCTTACCAATTGATTGAGCGACATTTGAGGTAAGTGACTTGTCTAACCTTGTGTGGGGGAAATCACCTTAGGATTTGGTACTGTTGTAACAACTTGTGATATGTGAGCGTCGTGTACGCGAGGTGACGAGTGCGTACACGGGCTGATTATGAAAAAATTCGGTTCTTACTGATTTGTCATCTTTTAAAATACATTAACTGAGCTATCTTCTTTTAAAATGCATTAACTGAGTTGCCTTAGCATATGTAGTGATCATGTTTAGTCTAGCATCGCATGTCTACGTCCCTTAACTCTTACTTGCAATTTGTGCAACATGCTTAGTTGAATTACCTGCTTTCCTTAATTTGAATTAAATCTTTAACTACAAGATTCTTGCTGAAAATTTGTGTTTCCCTTCGATTTCCTGTTGCATATTTACTTTGGGACTACGAGACAGTTCCTCGGGAGATTCCCTTGTACTGCATATTTACTTTGGGACTATGAGGCAGTTCCTCGGGAGATCTCCCTGTACTGCTTATTTATTTTGGGACTACGAGGCGTTTACTCGGGAGATCCCCCTGTACTGCATATTTACTTTGGGACTACGAGGCGGTTCCTCAGGAGATCCCCATGTACTGCATATTTACTTTGGGACTACGAGACGATTCTTCGGGAGATCCCCTTATACTGCATATTTACTTTGGGACTATAAGGCGGTTCCTCGGGAGATTCTCCTGTACTGCATCTTCACATTTGGGACTACGAGGCGGTACCTCGGGAGTGCCCCTGTTGTGTACCTCTATTTATTGTGCTGATATTTTCAGAAACTTCTTATTGTTTAAATCCCCAGTCATTTCAAAATATTATTATATCCTCTGCCTTACTTTTTTTTTAAAACCAGTAGGGCCCTGACCTGACCTCGTCACTACTCTACCGAGGTTAGGCTTGGCACTTACTGGGTACCGTTATGGCATACTCATACTACACTCTGCACATCTTTTTGTGCAGATCCAGGTACCGCTTACCAGCCCAGATATCAGTTGCAGCTAGAGCACCCACACGAGATACTACAGAGGAACCACCCGTAGCTCCAGTTGGAAGACAGGCACCCGAGATGCATGTTACTGCACCAGCTCTCCAGGAGACTCTAGCCCAGTTTCTGAGCATGTTCAGCACCTTGGCTCAGGTAGGATTCATACCTCTTTCTCCTGCCACATCTCAGGCCGGGGGAGGAGCATAAACTCCCATTGCTAGTACCCCAGAGCAGCGGGTTCAGGTAGACCAGGATCCAGAGATCATACCAGTACAGCCAGTTGTCGCAGTTCGGCCCGAGGTTAGAGCAGCAGTTTCGGAGGGGGGCATCTCAGGCTCGAGAGGTACAAGAAGTACCACCCTCCCACTTTCAGTGGTTTGACTTCAGAGGATGCTTAGGGTTTTCTTGAAGAATGTCATCGTATCCTCTGTACTATGGGTATTGTGGATTCTAGTGGGGTTTCTTTCACGACATTCTAGCTTAGAGGAGAGGCCTACCAGTGGTGGGGTGCATACGAGTTGGATAGTCCGGCTGAGGCAACATCACTCACCTGGACCCAGTTCTCAGATACATTCCTGAGGGAGTATATTCCCCAGAGTCTCACAGATGCTTGGTGCGCAGATTTTGAGCATTTACGTCAGTGTGCCATCTGCAGTCCAATTTAGTGATTTCGCTAGGCATGCACCATCCTTGGTTACTACTGTTCGAGAGCGGGTTCGTTGATTCATTGAGGGGCTCAACCCCAGTGTTAGATTGAGCATGGCCCGCGAGTTGGAGCTAGATATTACGTACCAGCAGGTAGTAGGGATTGCTAGGAGGTTGGAAGGTATGCTGACTCTGGATAGAGAGGAGAGAGAGGCCAAGAGGTTTCGAGAGTCTGGCACTTACATTGGTACCCGTGCCCCAGCTACAGCTCGTCAGGGCAGAGGTTATATGGGTCGCCTTATTCATTCAGCACTTCCAATCGCCAGCGGTGCTCCGGCCACTACTAAGCCCCAGGATCCTTATTATGCATCGCTAGTGTCCAGTGTGCCTCCTCTACGAGGTGCTTCCAGTAGTCAGTCCAGTCGATCAGGCCCGAGCCAGTCACAGAAACCACGTACTCCGAGAGCTTGTTTTGAGCATGGCGACACTCGTCATTTGGTGAGGGATTGCCCCAGATTCAGGAGGGGTGCACCTCCACAGATTTCTCAGGCACCGCATGCTCCATCGGGCCCTCAGGCTATGATTACATCACCAGCTACCACCCCACCTGCACAGCCAGCTAGAGGTGGAGGTCGGACAGGTAGAGGTTGCCCTAGAGGGGGAGGCCAAGCCAGATATTATGCCCTTCCTGGTATGACAGAGGCATTTGCATCAGAATTTGTTATCACAGGTACTGTTCCGGTCTATCATAGAGATACATCAGTCTTATTTGATCCAGGCTCCACTTATTCCTATGTGTCCTCTTAGTTTACTTCGTATTTGGGTATATCTCGTTATTCTTTGAGTTCACCTGTTTATGTATCTACACCTGTAGGTGATTCCATTATTGCTGACCATGTGTATCAGTCGTGTTTGATTGTTCTTAGTGGTTTTGAGACCATAGATGATTTATTATTGCTTAGTATAGTGTATTTCGATGTTATTTTGGGCATGGACTGGTTGTCGCCCTATCACGCTATCATTGATTTTCATTCCAAGACGGTGATGTTAGCTATGCTAGGTCTACCTTGGATCATGTTCCTAGCAGGGTTGTTTCATTTTGTAAAGCTCAACGAATGGTTTAGAAGGGCTGTGATGCGTACTTTGCCTATGTGAGAGATGTTAGTGTTGATACTCATACTGTCAAGTCAGTTCCGATAGTGAGGGATTCTGCAGACCTATTTCCAACAGATCTTTCGGGCATGTCGCCCGACAGAGATATTGACTTTGGCATTGATTTGTTACCAGGCACTCAACCCATTTCTATTCCACCTTATCGTATGGCCCTAGCAGAGTTGAAGGAGTTAAAGGAACAGTTGCAAGAGTTGCTTGATAAGGGCTTTATTTGGCCTAGTATATCGCCATGGGGTGATACTGTCTTGTTTGTGAAGAAGAAGGGTGGTTATATGCGAATGTGTATTGATTATCGCTAGTTGAACAAGGTTACAGTGAAGAACATGTATCATTTGCCATGTATTGAAGACATATTTAATCAGCTTCAGGGTGCTAGAGTGTTCTCTAAGATCGACTAGCATTCAGACTATCATCAGTTGAAGATTCGGGAGCCAGATATCCCGAAGACTGCTTTCAGGACTCGGTATGGTCATTACGAGTTCCTTGTGATGTCTTTTGGGCTGACCAACGCCCCACTAACATTCATGCACTTGATGAAGAGTGTGTTTCAAACCTATCTTGACTCTTTCATCATTGTGTTTATTGACGACATTCTGGTGTACTCCTGGAGTCGGGAGGATCATGAGTAGCACCTGAGGACTGCGCTTCAGACACTGAGGGAGAAGAAGTTGTATGCAAAATTTTCAAAGTGTGAGTTCTGGCTAGATTCATTGGAATTTTTGGGTCATGTAGTATTGAGTGAGGGGATCAAGGTAGACCCAAAGAAGATTGAAGCAGTGCAGAGCTGGCCCAGACCGTCCTCAGCTACGGAGATCCGGAGTTTTCTTGGCTTGGCGGGGTATTATCGTCGATTTGTGGAGGGTCTCTCATCTATTGCATCACCTATGACCAAATTAACCTAGAAAGGTGCTCCGTTCAGGTGGACAGAGGAGTGTGAGGAGAGATTTCAAAAGCTCAAGACTACTTTGACTATAACCCCAATATTAGTGTTGCCTACTGAATTGGGGTCCTATACGGTGTATTGTGATGCGTCGCACATTGGTCTCGGTACGGTGTTGATGTAGGACGGTAGGGTGATCGCCTACGTGTCTAGACAGTTGAAGGTACATGAGAAGAATAATCATGTCCACGACCTCGAGTTAGCAGCTATTGTTCATGCCTTGAACATCTGGCGGCACTATTTGTATGGTATTCCTTGTGAGATTTTCACCGATCACCGGAGTCTCACAGATCGGTTGTGCGAGTTGATCCTCCAGGAGGCTCACAATTCATGGTACTCCATTCATCCAGGTGTTGCGAAGATGTATCAGGATTTGAGGCAGCACTATTGGTGGAGGCGGATGAAGAAGGACATAGTGGAATATGTAGCTCGTTGCCTAAATTGTCAGTAGGTGAAGTATGACCATCAGCGACCGGGTGGATTACTTCAGAATATGGAGATTCCAGAGTGGAAATGGGAGAGAATCACTATAGATTTTGTTGTTGGGCTCCTATGGACTCAGAGGAAGTTCGATGCGGTTTGGGTCATTGTGGATAGATTGACCAAGTAAGATCATTTCATTCTTGTGGTTACTACTTACTCTTCGGAGCAGTTGGCTCAGGTTTAGATCAGCGAGATTGTCAGGCTTCATGTCGTACCGATATCCATAATCTCTTATCAGGGTACGCAGTTTACATCATGATTCTGGAGAGCCGTACATCGTGAGTTAGGTTCACGTGTGGAATTGAGTACATTATTTCATCCTCAGACGGACGGATAGTGCGAATGCACTATTCAGATATTAGAGTATATGCTTCGTGCGTGTGTGATTGATTTTGGGGGTGCTTGGAATCAGTTCCTGCCACTTGCGGAGTTTGCCTACAACAACAGTTATCAGTCGAGCATTCAAATGGCGGCGTATGAGGCTTTGTATGGTAGGTGGTGCCGGTCTCCAGTGGGTTGGTTCGAGCCGGGTGAGGCCAGGCTATTAGGTACAGACTTGGGTCAGGATGCCTTGGAGAAGGTTAAATTGATTCGGGATCGACTTCGTACAGCCCAGTCTAGGCAGAAAAGTTATGTAGATTGGAAGGTTCGCGACGTTGCATTCATGGTTGGGGAGCGGGTTTTGCTCTGGGTTTCGCCCATGAAGGGTGTTATGAGGTTCGGAGAGAAGGGCAAGTTGAGCCCTAGGTATATCGGGCCTTTTGAGATTCTTGAGAGGGTTGGAGAGGTGGCTTACAGACTTGCACTACCACGTAGTCTCTCTGCAGTTCACCCAGTGTTCTATGTTTCCATGCTCCGGAAGTATCACGGCGATCCGTCTCATGTGTTAGACTTCATCTCAGTCCAGTTGGACAATGATCTATCTAATGTTGAGGAGCCAATGGCCATTTTGGACAGGCAGGTTCGAAAGTTGAGGTCAAAGAGCATTGCTTCAGTAAATGTTCAGTGGAAGGGTCATCCGGTCGAGGAGGCGACTTGGGAGACCGAACATCATATGTGCAGCAGTTATCCTCATCTTTTCACCACTTCAGGTATGTTTCTATACTCGTTCGAGGACAAACGTATGTTTTAAAAGGGGGAGAATGTAACAACCCAGCCGGTCATTTTGAGGAAATTAGTCTCGAACCTCTATTTAATGTTTCCTCTAATTTATTTGTGGGTTTTGTGACTTACCGGGAGGATTTGTTTTTGGTTTCGGAGCAAAATGAGTCACATATACCCTAAAATAGAGGTGTAAGTCATAGGAATTGACCGTAGTTCGAACTATGTGAAGATGGCTCCAGAATAGAGTTTTGATGGTTCCTATAGCTCCGTAGGGTGATTTTGGTCTTAGGAGCGTGTTCGTATGTTGAATTGGAGGTCCGTAGGTCATTTTAGCGCTAATTGGCGAAAGTTGAAAAAAAAGAAGATGATTTTTGAGAAGTTTGACTGGGAGTGGACTTTTTGATATCGATGTCAGATTCTAATTTTGAAATTTAGAGTAGGCCCGTAATGTCAATTTTGACTTGTGTGCAAAATTTGAGGTCAATCGGACTTGATTTGATAGGTTTCGGCATTGGATGTAGAAGTTTGAAACTTTGAAGCTTATTAGGCTTGAATCGATGTGTAGTTCGTATTTTTAGCGTTGTTTGATGTGATTTAAAGCCTCGACTAAGTTTGTGTGATATTTTAGAACTGGTTGGTATATTTGGTTGAGGTCCCGTAGGCCTCGGGTTGATTTCGGAAGGTTAATGGATCCTTTGGAGTTGTGTTGGGTTGGCTGAAGTTTGTTGCACCTGGTGTAATCACACCTGCGCACTTTGGGCAGCAGGTACGACCCCGCAGAAGCAGCCATAGAGCCACAGAAGCGAATATTGGCCTGTCCAGCTGGGACCGCAGATGCGGTCAGGGTCGGACTTGCAGGAGCGGAGGATGGAGCGCAGAAGCGGGCGCGCAGGTGCGGCCTTTGTTCGCAGAAGCGAACTTTGAGGGCTTAAGTGAAGTCCGCACCTGCGATGGTTTTTCTGCAGGTGTGGAACCGCAGACGCGGTGGATCACTCACAGAAGCGAGAAAGCTGGGCAGAACACTTAAATGCAAGGGGTCGCGAGTTTTGCTTATTTTAGACATTTTGATCTCGGTTTTGGCGATCCTTGAGAGCATATTTCGAGGTATTTCTTGAGGTAAGTCTCTTATGCTTATTTTTTATCAATAATCTTGTTTCTCCGTTGTTTTCCCCACCTAGATTACGTGTGTTTAAGGTGGAATAGGGGAATTTAGGCTAAGGATTTGGAAAGTGTAATTTGGGGATTTGAGTGGCGACTTCGTGTCAGATTTTGGTAATTTTAGTATGGGTGAACTTGTGGTTGAATGGGTGTTCGTATTTTGTGACTTTTACTCAATTTCGAGACGTGGGCTCGGGTCGACTTTTTGGGTCGATTTTTCAATTCCTTGCTAAAGTCGTAGACTTATGATTTAAATTAGTTTCTTGTAATTGTATCCATGTTATGAAATTGCTTTTGGCTAGATTTGGGCCATTCAGAGTCGAAAAATCGAGGGAAAGGCATTCCTACCGATTGATTGAGCGACATTTGAGGTAAGTGACTTGTCTAACCTTGTGTGAGGGAAATCCCCTTAGGATTTGGTACTATTGTAACAATTTTTGATATGTGAGCGCCGTGTACGCGAGGTGACGAGTGCGTACACGGGCTGATTATGAAAAAATTTGGTTCTTACTGATTTGTCATCTTTTAAAATACATTAACTGAGTTGTCTTCTTTTTAAATACATTAACTGAGTTATCTTAGCATATGTAGTGATCATGTTTAGTCTAGCATCGCATGTCTACGTGCCTTAACTCTTACTTGCAATCTATGCAGCATGCTTAGTTGAATTACCTGCTTTCCTTAATTTGAATTAAATCTTTAACTATAAGATTCTTGCTGAAAAATTGTGTTTCCCTTCGATTTCCTGCTGCACATTTACTTTGGGACTACGAGGCGGTTCCTCGGGAGATCCCCCTATACTGCATATTTACTTTGGGACTACGAGGTGTTTGCTCGGGAGATCCCCCTGTACTGCATATTTACTTTGGGACTACGAGGCATTTACTCGGGAGATCTCCCTGTACTGCATATTTACTTTGGGACTACGAGGCGGTTCCTCGGGAGATCCCCCTGTACTGCATATTTACTTTGAGACTATAAGGTGGTTCCTCGGGAGATTCCCTTGTACTGTATCTTTACATTTGGGACTACGAGACGGTACCTCGGGAGTGCCCCTGTTGTGTACCTCTATTTATTGTGCTGATAATTTCTGAAATTTCTTATTGTTTAAATCCTCAGTCATTTCAAAATATTATTATATCCTCTGCCTTACTTTTCTTTTAAACTAGTAGGGCCTGACCTGACCTCGTCACTACTCTACCGAGGTTAGGCTTGGCACTTACTGGGTACCGTTGTGGCGTACTGATACTATACTCTGCACATCTTTTTGTGAAGATCCAGGTACCCGTTACCAGCCCAGATATCAGTGAGCTACCTGTATACAGAGACTTCAAGGTACATCTGCCAGCATCCGCAGACTTGGGAGTCCCCCTCTATCCTTATCATGTTGTTTCCTTATTTTGGTTGACTCTGATATATATAGACACTTAGCATTCCTCTTAGAAGCTTGTGACTTATTTCTACCAGATTTTGGGAGTGGGAATTTTATATTTATTTATGTTGAGAATTGGGCTTCAGTTTTATTTTACGTATTTCCGCAAATATTTAAGCTTACCTAGTCTTAGAGACTAGGTGCCATCATGGCAACCTACTGAGGGTGAATTGGGGTCGTGACAAAGATGCACCCACTTGTACCCTAAAGAATCATTAGCACGCGAAACGTTGCGCATCACCAATATGCGTTATGTGTATTGTCATGTCGACCTGAAAAAGTTGTGGACCTGAAAAATCTGTCGACCTGAAAAAGATGCACCCACTTGTACACTAAAGAATCATTAGCACGCGAAAGAATCATTATCCAGCACTACGTAACGCATCACCAATATGCGTTATGTAACCTAAAAACGCTCTTAGCTGCCTATAAAAACCTCGCGCACTTTAGTTATTATTTACGTTGTAATGAAATGAAGAAAACAACTTTCCATTAATTTTTTATTTTCGAGCATTACAACATGCCTGGACGCAATGACGTACCAAGGTGTTACTGTGGCAAACGTGCGATTTTGAAACCATGTTGGTCAAATTGCAATACAGGGTGCAGACGTTGGATGTGTAAACAATTTGTAAGTTATTATTATTAAAAGTTATGTTTGTTAATAGTTTTAATATAACATGTTAATTAATAGTCTTTTGTTATCATCCCCACTGGTAGGACAAAAATCAATGTGGTTTTGAAGAATGGTATGATGAACCCATTAACGAGGAATACTACAAATCGTATTTGCAAAATATTTGGAATCTGACCGGTGAGTACGAACTCCAGATCTTGAAACTGCAAGAACAACTTGCGGCAGTGAAGGGATAACTAAAATAGGCAGAAGAAGAAAATAATTGGAAGAGAAATTTAAGTGGTTGAAGCATAGAATAATGGGCGATAGTGACTAAACAAATACATAGATGCGCTAAGTGTAGTTTTCTATTTTTATGTTGTACATGTCATGTATTATCTTTAATTGTTAACGAATTTAAATTTATGTTAAGTTGTCTTATGTTTGTGTTCTAGTGTTAAACTAATAAATAACCCGAAAAATAAAAATACATGCGCAAATTATGTAAAACATCAATAATTTTGCTATTATATATTTAATGTCATATATACAACTCAGAATACATATCAATGAGTCCCACAACCTGTATGCGTTAAAGCATTGGCTGGCCTGAGGCGCATCCCATTCCGCCCGGCTACGCTATCAGGATCATCCTCATCACGTCGCCTCTTTATCAGAGGATGCGCTGCAACATAATTGTCAGTAAGTCTGGCAGGCTCGGTAGAAGCGGTCACTAGGCCATCAATAACCTACAGAAAAATAAGAAATTTTAGAATATGAAATATAAAATACTAACGTATGTGTTAGCAAAAAAGTTTAATGGTCATACCATGGTCTCAGCGGGCTCCTGAATAAGATCATCCGCCTTTGAAAAGTTAGTATCGCACAATGTGGCCTCTGTGATGGGTGATGACGAAATCTTTAAAAAAATATAAACACTTTAGATATTACTGACTAATCTATAAGGTAAAAACAAATTGAAATAATAGTAATACAAACAAATATGCGCCTGAGTAGCGACACAATGCTCTGTCGGAACATCGAGATGCACTGGAGTAGATGAAATGTGTGAAAGATCCTCAGCAGTCCTCGGTGATGATCCATAACTTAGTCGTCGCCCACTAGACGATCTGGAAAATACAAATCCCACTCTTGCTGCGTAATGGTCGTGCCCGCAATCAACAATAAAGTTGACGGAGTCACCAGCAAAGTCTGTGGTGACAACTGAAGGCTGAATGACGACATATCATGAGGAGCATCGTGTGGCTCAAGGTATTCACCCGGCTGATCATCTCTAATATCCTACACGGGTGCCTCAGCGCCCCCTTGTTGGGGATCCCGTCCTCGCCGACCACCACGATCACGTGGGCCACCCCTTCCTCTCTGGCCACGCCCGCCACGTCTACCACGTTTAGGGGCCACTTGTGGTCTATGATGGTACTCCTCGGACGGCACATGAGCAGCCTCGTATCCTAAGCACCCATCATCTCGGGCACGTCTCAATGTGTCAGTAGCAAGATCAGTAACCCGACGGCCAAACCCGTGCACAACTACCGCTCCCTCGTCTGTATGTTGTAGCATCTCTTGTCCCAACTGGTAGAACTGGTGTAAGCCAATAGACTGCATAGTATATAAAATTTTAATTACTGAGGGATAATGTAAAATTATAAGTAAGTATAACAAATAACATACCAGTGCCTCATGTCTCCCGCCGTATGGAATGTACCGACCACCAGCGCGATGAACGGGATTCCCGACGATAAAGTCACATATTAATATACGTACAACAATAAAATCATATATAACAATAATTATTCATAAAATAAAAAAATATATTTTTACTAATTTTTTAGCACATAAATAAACTAATCCGGATAAAAAATAAAAAAATTAATTAAATAACAAAACGATAACAAAAATATCATACAACACAGTAAAAAATAACTAATGAGTATTTTATATACATGAGTTTTACCAAAAAGTAAGTCGGAATACCTCGATTTAAAGTTATTTAAAATGTGAAAAATTGATGATTTGGGAGCCGAAACGAGCAATAGACGAGATCCACTACACGACAACGCCTTGGATCTGGTGTTAGTTTGCTAAAATACGGAGAAGACACAATTTGTGGGGGATGTGTGGGCTCCAATAGAGTTTTTTGGTTAAAACATTGGGGGGGGGGGGACCGTTTTTGTTGCTTATCGTTCTGTCTCGTCAGGGAAGAAGACTGACCCGATATTTTATATAGGTATAGCGCATATATAGGATGTGCTATACCTACCTGTCTTTTCAACTTCTGGTATAGCACATCTTGTATATGTGCTATATATATATATATATATATATATATTGCCCGCTAGGGAAGAAGACTGACCCGATATTTTATATAGGTATAGCGCATATATAGGATGTGCTATACCTACCTGTCTTTTCAACTTCTGGTATAGCACATCTTGTATATGTGCTATATATATATATATATTGCCCGCCATTTTAAAATTTAAATATAGCATATGCAACCCATGCACTATACTTTAACGGACAAATATATCGTTAAAGTATAGCGCATTGAACACATGCGTTATATATAAATTGGTCATCAGTTATTTTTTACACCTATTTTTATGTTTTGATTCCAAAAAAGTAATATTTTGGTTCCGGACTCTCATATTTAAGTTAAGAGTGTATTATAGAGTCTATGCCTCGTACAAGGACTGTGCCATGGCTAGAGCTGAGGAAATAGTACATATTAACCAGAAGGTACGTATAAGGCAGAATTCATAATTCATATCCAACGATCCCTTTTTCTCTTTCTGTTCTGTTCAATCAAATCACAGTCAAACTCACTATCAATTTTTCTCTTCTGATTCTGCTAAAAAGAAAACGAAAATGTACCTGTCTGTCTTCTATACTAATCCAATTTTTTATTTGATTTTAAAACTTATAAAGTTAATTTGACCTGATAATGACAAAAAACTTTAAATAACCAATGCATAAAAATTAGATTCTTTTATTTCTTCAATTTATTCCCTTTTTTTTTTTTTTTTTTTTTACCTTTCTTGAGCCTTTTTATTCTCTTTCTTTGTATCTTTTCCGAGCCGTAAGATCTACCGGAATAACCTTTTACACTTTCTCAAGGTAAAGATAAGAAATGTGTACATACTAACCTTTCAAGATTTCATATGTAAAATTTCACTGAATTTATTATCGTTGTACTATAAAATCAATTACTAGTAGACAAGTAGCCTCATATACTCAGTATTTGCATACATTGTTTACACTAGAGTCAAATATAACATTGAAAAAAATATATTATTTAATTATAATTAATGGGTAAAAGTTTATTTGCATGATATATATTTTGCATTTATTTGTTTTGTGTAAATATTTGATACACGAAGTTTTACCGTACTCTATATACACACATATAAAGATTTATGTTGGGAGATATTGTATTTTTACTAAAATGGATCGCATTGGTGATTAATTTTAACTAATTGTAATAAGTTTCGTAATTTAAGTTATTAATACACATTTACCGCAAAAAATTAATTAAAGTTAAAAGGTTACATAGCAATAGCATGATAAAGTAAAGTAAAAAGATTTATGTTGGTAGTATATACTCCTACATGCATTCAAACCAAGGGCGGCGAGACAGTGTTAACTGCGAATTTAAACAAATTCAGTAACTTTTATTTAAATCTTAAATTTGTATTAAGAAATTTATTTAAAATATATAAATACTTAATTGCAAACTTATTAACTAACAAACTATGGGTTCGATCTAACTGATTTAAACCCTAGTAAAAAAAACACTACGTAGAGAAGAAAATTAGGTGGTCTAAAAGCTTCATTCTCCCCTTTGTTCTGCCACCAAAATCTCCCTATTATTGTCCCTCCTTTTCCCTGTCTTGTTCTTTTCACTCTTCTGTTCTTTTCCTCAGTGCTAAAACAAAAATAAAACAAGTGATAAAGCCCTTCTTCTGCAACTTTTCCACCTCTTAATTTGGTGTCTTTCCTTTTCTCAAAATCTGAGTAAAAAACTATGAACATAATTCTTCATTTCTCTCTCCCTCCTCATTCTTTTTCCTACATAGGCAATTGAGTTTTCATATTTTCTCTTAAAATTTATTTGTTAATTTCTTGCTTCATGTGAAGTTATATATAAAGAAAAATGCTACCATTGCAGCTATGAGAATGACTTCACTTATTTCCTCATTAATTTTCACTATCAAATACATAGTTATTGCAATTCTCCTTCTTCTCCTTCTCTCTCCTTCCTACTATTCTTTAAATCCTAAACATGGAACCCTAGACTCTACTCAGGTAAGACTCTTAATTAATTTCTTCTTGTTCTAACCCCTATAACCCCCCCCCCCTCCCAAAAAAAAAACCATGCTTGTATTTTCCATGTATAATCGTAGTAGTTTTATGTTTTTATTTTTTATGATACATGGATGCTTATGAAGTTCGATAGTAAGCAAATTTTAAAGTGGTGAATTCAAAATTTAGAATCAACTAGTTTGGGATGATTGTGATCAAATATATATTTATATTTTAAAGTATTTATTACTCCCTCTCTTTCAGTTAATGTGGTAATAATATTTTTAGGAGAGTAAAGATATTCTTTTTGAACGCATACTTTAATAATTTCTAGATTTTTTGAATTATTAACATTACTATGACTTATCTCTCTTTTATATATGTTATCCAATTATGTAAATTTCTTTACGAAAATTAAAGGTTGAATGCGCTAAAAATTAACTACTCCCTCCGTTTCAGATTATGTGAATCCATTTGATTGGTACGGAGTTTAAGAGAAGAAAAAAAAATTTTGAATTTGTGACCTAAAAAATGAGGTACATATACTTTGTGTGGTTATAAATCATTACATAAAAGTAAATTATTTTTAAATTGGGAAAGAAGTCTTTCTTTTTGACACAAACTAAAAAGAAAATAAGTTCACATAAATTACGGAAAGAGTATTTTGACCATCATACTTAGAACTATGTCACATAAAATAGAATAAAGGACATATACCATGAGTGAAGCGAGCTGAAAATAGTAAGATCAGTTAAACATGCCGAACCATTCTAGATCTGCCTGATGTTGATATGGTGTTGAATTTTGGTTTTGATTTTTAATAGGATGTTTTGGTTGAAGAGAAAACAAGATTGGGATCAATGCCACCGAGTTGTTACAACAAGTGTAACCAATGTCATCCATGCATGGCTGTTCAGGTTCCAACCCTACCGAGCCACAACCGAGTTGAACCGAGTCATGGTCATGATCTGGTTCGAACCCAATACTACAATACTGCAGAGTCGTCGCTTTCACCTTCTGGGGCCAACAGCAGGTACTCCAATTACAAGCCACTTGGATGGAAATGCAGATGTGATGAACACAAAATATTTTGTGTTCACGTAGGGTTTTGGATAAGTTATATCCCAGGGGTATGATGTAGCCGGCCCATATTGATGCAAACATCAATGGTTGATTCCGCTGCTCGAACTGACGACTTATAAGGTCACACGGAGACAACTTGATCGTTGCACCAAGATTTTCCTTTATAATCCTTAATTGTCTAATTATTATAATTTTAGGACTAAGAGTTACAATTAACATGTGGAATATGTCTAAAAAAAATCCTATATTTAGAAGATTAATTTTTTGTTGTTTTACTAATAATTTCTATAATTTGGGGGGAGAGGGGGTGAAGAGACAAGACACTGGATGAGGCAGTTAGGAAGCATTTACTATGGTGACACGTTTGATGATTTTAAATACTGATTTGTACAAAAAGTATTGCTGTAAATGTAGCCTTGAGGTAGGTTTTGATTTTTGAATATAGTAGGAAAATCTTTTTATTGTTTTCTTTGAATTTTGTTACAGTACAAGGCATACATATATGAGCGCAATAATTCCAACTGTATCAAGCCACAAATCGGATTAATTCTGGTATTTCTTTCTCTTTTGGATGATTCTTTTTTCCTTTGTTGGACAGTCCTTTCTTATCTTCTTGGGATTTTCATGACCTTCTTTGTCAATCTTGAAAGAAAAAGTCACAGGAAGTGACCTCATATTTGAATTATCAGACTAGCGTTTGGTCATAAATTTTCAAATTTATTCTGAAAAATTTGATTTGGGTAAAGTTTGATTTGAAGATGAAAATGTGTTTGGACATATGTTTTGGGTGAAATTTGGTTTGGAAAAACATGAAACATGACTTATACCCATAAGTTCTAAAAACTATCACAAATATCCAACAATACCATTATCAATAACATTCATTATATTATCGCAAACCATAGTCCTGAACATAAATAAATTTGATACAAAATTATCATTTTTATAATGAACTACATGATACACTATCAGGTGACCGAGAAGACGAAACAACATTGTTACAAAATAATAAATGGTGAGCTCTTTTATAAAGTATAAAAGTTTGGGGCAATTTTTAAAAATATAATAGTGATATTTTGGCACAAAATCAACTATTGAGCTGGGTTTGGGATTTGGGACTTGGGATTTGACCAAAAAGGTAGGCAAAATATATGGCCAAATATGTGTTTGTCAAATAAAATTCAAATTTATTTTGATAAAATCTATGACCAAACGGGTTCGAGAGACTCTGATTTTTGTGTGCATGGAAAAGACGAGGCAGGGTTATAAAAGTTAATGTAATATAAGTAGCAAAAGATTTTATGGTGTTGTAGAGAGGGATGGAGTCGAGATTTGAATTTCTGAGTTTCAAATTCTAGGAATACCGACATAAGATGCTAGTAACTAGGTTCTAAATTTTAATATTCGTACATATTTAGTTAGTTTCTTAATTCAAATATAGAGTTTGAATAAAAGTTATTGGATTCGACCTCATCCGTATTTCGACTTCTAGCTCTGCCCTTGGTGTGGTACAGTAAAAATAGCTCACTACCGATATATGTGATGAATGGATAATATCTCTTCATTTTGTACCGTATAATTTTTGGATATGTGCCATGAAAATGAAGGAATTTTTAATAATAAATTCTTCCTCCTGGTGTTAATGTGAATTAATCGATACGTCATGCGAATAGAATTAGTCGGGTTAATAAGTTAAAAGAAGTGAAATCACGGAAGCATAAAAGGAGGACGAGCAGAAAAGATAAGTAGTTTGTGTAATGTCGTCCATACTTGCTGTTACCAATTCTGGGGGGGCATTTTGGTTGTATCCTACTAGAAATTATAAAGTCTGTTTTGGTTATACTGTGACCACTTTACACAGTTTTAACGGTGGATACACGGCCGCGTTAGGCGAAAAAAAAAAAGAGTTTGAGTTTCTTCTTTTTATCTTTTTCAATTTTGTATCTTAGCAAAAAATTTAAACAAACACCTTTTCAGAAACTGTAAATTAAAATGAGTTTAAAACTCAGTTTTTGGGAACTCGAAAACAAATGCCAACTAATTTGATAAATCTACCTATAATTTATAAATTCCATTTTCACTTTTAAAGTAAAGTCAAGTTCATTTGTTGGATAACATGCAGATTATATTTCATCGTTTATTTGTTTATTCAAGTGTAGGGTTAATTTCACTGATGGTTAGTGAACTATCTTTCAATTTCACTAATGTCATTCAATTATTTTTTGTCATTTAAAAGTAACTAAACTTTATAATTGTCACTTAAAAATCATTTTGCCTCAAACCCCCACCATAAATATGACATGGCATAAAATTTAATAAGAAAAATTCAAAAATATATGTCACATAAGCTTAAATAGGTCATACCCACTTTAGATACATGTCTCTCTTAATAAGATTTGATTCAAAACCCAAATGGGTTTCGATAAAAAAAAATATTAAATTCTACATTAGTTTAAAATGATTATCCTATACTACAAAATTTTTGCCTTTTTTTGTTACATAATGCACATCCATAATTATTCTATACTAAAATAATCTATGCTAGAAAATTCGTATTTTGTTTGTATGCCATATCCGAGTCATTTTATAACCCTACTAAAGCTAAAATTGTAATGACCCAACCGGTCATTTTGACTTTTAGAACCCCGTTCCCTAAAATAAAACTTTCTGTATATTCTTTTCATGATTTATGACTTGCGGGGATGGTTGATTCGAGATTTGAAAGTGTTTGGGTTGAAATCGGAACACTTGGTTCCTTAAGATGGTTTTAAAAGGCCAAGTTTATCTTCGGTCAACATTTTGAGAAAACGACCCCGGAATAGAATTTGACGATTCCAACAGCTCTGTATGGTAATTTTGAACTTAGGATCGTGTTCGGAATTTTATTTGGAAGTCCGTAGTTAAATTAGGTTTGAAATGGCTAAAATAGGAATTTAAGTTTGGAAGTTTGACCGGGGAGTTGACTTTATGATATCGGAGTCGGAATCAAGTTCCGAAAATTTTTATAGCTCTGTTATGTCATTTATGACTTGTGTGTAAAATTTGAGGTCAATCGGACTTGATTTGATAGGTTTCGACATCGAATGTAGAAGTTAAAAATTTTAAGTTTCATTAAGCATGAATTGGAGCATGATTCGTGATTTTAGCACTATTTTATGTAATTTGAGGTTTTAAATAAGTTCGTATGATGTTTTAGGACTTGTTGGTATATTTGGTTGAGGTCCCGAGGGCCTCGGGTGAGTTTCGGATGGTTAACGGATAAAAGAATTGACTTAAAAAACTGGTGCAATTTTCTCTTCTGCTGGATATTCAGGGTTGTGATCGAGCCCAAGATCGAGCCCAGATATCAAGCCCATGGTCGACGGCCAGGGTCGAAGCCAGAGACGAGGCTCAGGCTCGATGCCATGATAGAGGCCATGATCAAAGGCCCAGGCTCGATACCATGATCGTGGCCATGATCGAAGGCACAAGCTTGATGCCAGGATCGAGGCCATGATCAAAGGACCAGGCTCGATGCCATAATCGAGGCCATGACCGAGGTCCAGGCTCGATCCTGTGATCGAAGCTACGATCGAGGCATAGGCTCGAGGGCCCTGATCGAAGCCACGATCGAGGCCTAGGCTCGAGGGCCCCGATCGAATCCATGATCGAGGCCCAGTTCTGAAGGTTGCCTGGACAGATTTATAAAAGAGGGCATTCGTCCCATTCGACATTTTTAACAAATTGGAGCTTGAGCAGAGGCGATTTTTGATAGATTTTCAAGGAAACACATTGGAGTAAGTGATTCTAACTCGAATTTGGTCTATATACATAAATATATCATTGTTTTCACCATTTAATTAGTGTTTTGAGATTGAAATTTGGAAAATTTTTGAAATCTCATAGAAACGAATTTTCGAGATTTCGGTATCGATTCGAAGTCGGATTTGATTGAAATTGGTATGGTTGGACTCGTAATTGAATGAATTGTCTGATTTCGTACCTTTTGCCGGATTTCGAGACGTGGGCCCCACGAATTAATTTTTAATTAATTTCGATTTTTTATTGAAAATATAGTATTTTCTTATGGAATTGATTCCTATAATTTTTAGTGATTGTATCGAATTATTTTGGCTAGATTCGAGCGAGACATAGTTGGATAATCGAGGAAAGGGTCTACTAGTAGATTAAATTGAAGCAAATTGAGGTAAGTCTCTTGTCTAATTTTGTGAGGGAAAAATTACCTCATAGGTGATTAAATTAATAATTGTTATTAATTGTGGGGGCTACGTACGCACGAGGTGACGAGAGTCCGTACGTAGCTATTATTAATGCTAAAGTTTGGATAGTTTAGGACTCAAAAGCATGAATTACTTGTGTAAATTGTATTCTTTACTTAATTAAATTATTTGATCATATATATATATATATATATATATATATATATATATATGTGTGTGTGTGTGTGTGTGTGTGTGTGTGTGTGTGTGTGTGAGAGAGAGCTTTCAGAAGCTTTAAGACAGCATTGACTACAACACCAGTGTTAGTGTTGCCTTCCGGTTCGAGGATGTATAGAGTGTATTGTGACGCTTCACGCGTTGGCTTGGGTTATGTACTGATGTAGGAAGGGCGAGTTATTGCATATGCTTCACGCCAGCTGAATTCCTGCGAGAAGAATTATCCAGTACATGATTTGGAGTTAGCTGCGATTGTTCACGCTCTTAAGATTTGGAGGCATTATCTTTATGGGGTGTCTTGTGAAATTTACACTGATCATCACAGTTTGCAGCATTTGTTCAAGCAGAGGGACCTAAATCTGAGACAGCGCAGATGGCTTGAGTTACTAAAAGATTATGATATTACTATCCTATATCATCCGGGGAAAGCAAATGTGGTTGCAGACGCCTTGTGTAGAAAGGCGGAGAGTATGGGTAGTTTGGCTTTCATTTAAGTAGAAGAGAGGCCATTGGCTTTAGATATTCAGTCCTTGGCCAACTGACTTGTGCAACTGGATATTTCAGAGCCCAGCCGAGTTCTTGCATGTGTTGTAACTCATTCTTCACTATTTGAACAGATCAAGGCTCGCTAGTATAATGATCCACACTTAATTGTTCTTTGAGAAACAGTACTACGGGGTGGTGCCAAGGAAGTTACTATTAGCGCGGATGGTGTTCTGTGACTCCAGGATCGTCTATGTGTTCCTAATATGGATGGACTGAGGAAAAAGATCCTAGAGGAAGCACACAGTTCTCGGTACTCTATTCATCCAGGTGCTACGAAGATGTATCGTGATTTGAGGCAGCATTATTGGTGGAGACGATTGAAAAAGGACATAGTTGAGTATGTAGCTAGGTGTCTAAATTGTCAGCAAGTTAAATATGAGCACCAGAGGTCGGGCGGCTTACTTCAGTAGATGACTATACCAGAGTGAAAATGGGAACGCATCACTATGGACTTTATAGTTGGGTTGCCGTAGACCTTGCGGAAGTTTGATGCAGTTTGGGTCATCGTCGATAGGTTGACAAAGTCAACACACTTCATTCCGGTTGTGACTACGTATACTTCAGAGAGGTTGGCCCAGATATATATTCAGGAGATAGCTCGGTTGCACGGTGTGCCAATTTCTATCATATTAGATAGAGGCTCTCAATTTACTTCACATTTTTGGAGAGCAGTACAGAGTGAATTGGGGACCCGTGTAGAGCTCAGCACAGCCTTTCATCCGCAGACCGATGGGCAGTCAGAGCGGACAATTCAGATTTTGGAGGATATGCTCAGGGCATGTGTGATTGACTTTGGAGGTCAGTGGGATCGTTTCTTGCCTTTGGCCAAGTTTGCTTATAATAACAGTTACCAATCCAGCATCGAGATGGCTCCATTTGAGGCTTTATATGGTCGGCGATGTCGTTCACCCATCGGATGGTTTGAGCCCGGTGAGGCTAAATTATATGGTACTGATTTGGTAAAAGATGTCTTGGAAAAGGTAAAGTTGATTCAAGAGTGACTTTGTACAACACAGTCCAGACAGAAGAGTTACGCAGATCAGAAATCGCGTGATTTATCCTATATGATGGGTGAAAATGTTCTCTTGAAAGTTTCTCCGATGAAGGGAATCATGAGATTTGGGAAAAGGGGGAAATTGAGCACAAGGTTTATAGGCCCATTTGAGGCGTTGAGACGAGTTGGGAAGGTTGCTTATGAGCTTGCATTGCCTCCCAGCCTATCGGGAGTTCATCCGATTTTCCATGTATCTATGCTCCGGAAGTATCATGCCGACCTATCACATGTGTTAGACTTCAGCACAGTTCAGCTAGATAATAGCTTGGGTTATGAAGAGGAGCCAATTGTCATTGTTGATAAACAGGTTCGCCAGTTGAGGTCTAAGAGGATTTCTGCAGTAAAAGTCCAGTGGAAGGGCCAACCAGTCGAGGAAGCAACTTGGGAAGCCGAGGAAGACATGCGGAGCAGATATCCACACTTATTCAACACTCCAGGTACAATTCAAAACTCGTTCGAGAACGAACGCTTGTTTAAGAGATGGAGAATGTAATGAACCAACCGGTCATTTTGAATTTTAGAACCTCGTTCCCTAAAATAAAACTTTCTGTATGTGCTTTTAATGATTTATAACTTGCGGGGATGGTTGGTTCGGGATTTGAAAGTATTTGGGTTGAAATCGGAACACTTGGTTCCTTAAGATGGTTTTAAAAAGCCAAGTTTGACTTCGGTCAACATTTTAAGAAAACGACCCCGGAATAGAATTTTTACTATTCCAACAACTCCGTATGGTGATTTTGGACTTAGGAGCTTGTTCAAAATTTTATTTGAAAGTCCGTAGTTAAATTAGGCTTGAAATGGCTAAAATAGGAATTTAAGTTTGGAAGTTTGACCGGGGAGTTGACTTTTTGATATCGGAGTCGGAATCCAGTTCCGAAAATTTTCATAGCTCCGTTATATTATTTATGACTTGTGTGCACAATTTGAGGTCAATAGGACTTGATTTGATAGGTTTCGACATCGAATGTAGAAATTGAAAATTTTAAGTTTCATTAAGCTTGAATTGGAGCATGATTCGTGATTTTAGCATCGTTTTATGTAATTTGAGGTTTCAAATAAGTTCGTATGATATTTTAGGACTTGTTGGTATATTTGGTTGAGGTCCCGAGGGTCTCGGGTGAGTTTCGGATGGTTAACGGATAAAAGATTTGACTTAAAAAGTTACTGCAATTTTCTTTTCTGCTAGATATTCAAGGCTGTGATCGAGCCCAAGATCGAGCCGAGATATCGAGCCCAGGTTCGATGGCCAGGGTCGAAGCCAGAGACTAGGCTCAGGATCGATGCCATGATCGAAGGCCCAGACTCGATGCAATGATCGAGGCCATGATCGAAGGCACAGGCTTGATGCCAGTATCGCGGCCATGATCGAAGGACCAGGCTCGATGCCATGACCGAGGTCCAGGCTCGATCCTGTGATCGAAGCCAGGATCGAGGCATAGGCTCGAGGGCCCTGATCGAAGCCACGATCGAGGCCTAGTTCCGAAGGCTGCCTGGACATATTTTATAAAAGAGGGCATTCATCTGATTCACCATTTTTAACAAATTGGAGCTTGACTAGAGGCAATTTTTGATAGATTTTCAAGGAAAGACATTGGGGTAAGTGATTCTAACTCGAATTTGGTCTATATACATAAATATATCATTGTTTTCACCATTTAATTAGTGTTTTGAGATTGAAATTTGAGAAATTTTTAAAATCTCGTATAAACAAATTTTCGAGATTTCGGTATCGATTCGGAGTCGAATTTGAGTGAAATTGGTATGGTTGGACTCATAATTGAATGGGTTGTCTGATTTCGTAACTTTCGTCGGATTCCGATACGTGGACCCCACGAACAAATTTTTAATTAATTTCGTATTTTTATTGAAAATGTAGTATTTTCTTATGGAATTGATTCCTATAATTTCTAGTGTTTGTATCAAATTATTTTGGCTAGATTCGAGCCAGACAGAGTTGGATAATCGAGGAAAGGGTCTACTAATGGAATAAATTAGAGTAAATTGAGGTAAGTCTCTTGTCTATTCTTGTGAGGGGGAAATTACCTCATATGTGATTAAATTAATAATTATTGTTAATTGTGGGTTCTACGTACGCACGAGGTGAGGAGAGTCCGTGCGTAACTACTATTAATGCTAAAGTTCGGGTAGTTTAGGACTCAAAAGCATGAATTACTTGTGTAAATTATATTCTTTACTTAATTAAATTATTTGATATATATTCCTGCTGATATATATTCCACTTAATTAAATTATTTGACATATATATATATATATATATATTGTGAATTGTTAGGGAAGATATTAAAGGATGAAAATCCCATATGCTTAATTTTCTGTTTTAATTAATTAATAAGAGAAATTGTTCTTCCTCTCGAATTTATCTTGTAATAAATATACTCTCCTTTCGGAGGTACATAAGAAAATGTCCTCCTTTCTTGTGGAGCGGAGCGAACGCCTCGGCAGGATAGATGCATCTATGGATCGTGCCGCACGTCACTCGGCTGTGTACACGACACTCTGGATCGGGCCGTACGACCTCTGCAGAAATCGTGCCTAATAATAATAATTACACAATACTTTGATAGTTTATTGCAGCTTGTGAGGCTAATTGATAAATTGAAAATTTATTGGAATTGAAGGAACTTAATTAATATATTGAGAATTTTTGCATTTGAAGGAATTTAATTATTTCTACTGGTTAAATAAATTATTATTAATTCTGTGAATCATGCTGATTTAGATATTCTAGTTTTATTTTAAATATTATTATTGACTCATAGTGAATGTCAAAGTTGGCCATCTCGTCTCTACCACTTCGAGATTAGGCTTGATACTTACTGGGTACACGTTGTTTACGTACTCATACTACACTTGCTGTACTTTTTGTGCAGAGCCTGAGGCAAGTACTAGTGGAGGACCTATCGTCTTACACCCACGTTATCTAGAGGCGTAGTGGTGAGCTATTTTTCTGAGCCGTTCTGCAGCTACCGGTGTCTCTTCTTATATTTAGATTCTGTCTATTTTATTTCAGACAGTACTTGGAGTTTTGTATAATCTAATAGATGCTCGTACACTTGTGACACCAGGTCTTGGCATACACATTGGTAGAATTTGGAATTTGTATTATTTTCTTGGATTTAAGTTAATCGCTATCTTTTTAAATTTCTTTAATATTGCTAGTAAAATAATAAAATTTCTTAGAAAATTATTTTGAAAATAATTGATATATGTTTAATTTATTTGTTGGCTTGCCTAGCTGTAGTGTTGGGCGCATCACGACCTATAGGTGAAATTGGGTCGTGACAAAAATACTACTGTATCCAACTCACATAATATATTTATAATTTTCTACTGAAGTTAAAATATTATTGTGTCTATCTCGCATAACATATAAATGTATCATAAGCAGACAAGAATAATAAGGCTAATAAGAATCTATTTTCACAAACTACCATTCCATTAACTTCAAAATGTTGCTTATTAAGCAACACTAGCATACAAATAACCTACTTAATAAGCAACACATGTAACTAAAGTGCATAATAAAAATTATCAATAAACATGCAATTACAACAGCCTATTATCTAAAAAGGGCACCATGGTGATAAGCTGTTCAATTTGCAAGAAGATTGGGCATAATGCCAGAGGGCATTTTAAGTTTGAACAAAAATGCTTCTCAGATGCCAGCGCAAGTAGCAACATCTTCTGTTCTATATGCCAACATCTTTTGTCTGTAATTGCATGTCTATTGATAATTTTTATTATGCACTTTAATTGCATGTCTTTCTCATTAAGCAGGTTATTTGTATGCTAGTGTTGATTAATAAGCAATATTTTGAAATTAATGGTGTTTGCAATAAATTTTATGCAGAAAAATAAAACAGCAATCACAAATAACTATAAAGAAAAAAAAGAATTTTATTGATAAACATTGCAGGTTACAACTCTCACTACAAGAAAATTATTAATTACCTGGGGATTTTACCTAGGGATTTGATTTGCAGATAATACCTGCGGATTTTCATGAAAAATATTAAAATTCCTAAATTTAAAATATTTTACCTGCGAAAACTATTTTCCTAGAAAAATATGTAGGTAACTTTGGCGCCATTATGCGCCAAAATATTACTTGGGAAATTACCTGGAGAAATAAATCGGCAAGTACATTTTCGTAAGAAAATTTGCAGGTAAACAAACAAAGAAAATGGGGAAAATCATACGTTAATCTGAAGGAAAATCCTTAGGTAACTCTACATGCGAATTTAGCTTGGGATATTTTCTTGGGGATTTACCTGGGCATTTTGTTATTTGGAAAATTACCTAGGGATATTGTTGCTGCGGATTTAGCTGGGGATTCTTTCTTGGGGATTTACCAGGGGATTCTCTTAGCCGGGGAATTACATGGGGATGTTATTAGTGTGGTTTTCGTTAGGAATATTTTCTTGGGGATTTACCTGAAAATTCTTATGCTTGGGGAATTACCTAGAGATTTGGTTGATGTGAATTTAGATAGAGTTTATTTTCTTGGGATTTACTTAATTGGGAGAATTACATGGGGATTTTATTATTGTAATTTATTCTAGAAATTTATTGATATAGCTCGGGAATTACCTAGATTTACTTATTTTAGGCGAAGATTGTTTCTTGAGAATTTACTTGAGTATTTCATGATACGATTTTTATTGGGAATTTGTTCTTAGGATTTAGGTAGATAATTTATTATTGTTATTTTAATTGGATATATAATACTTGAGAATTTACTTGTGAATTTTATAACTACATATTTTACTTTGAAATTCTTTAATTACTTTTTAAAATATTATTTGAAATTTTAAGATTATTTTTTAATTTAAGAATTATATTTTTTTGAAAGTTGCAAGAATTTGATATGTAAAAATAGACATAGGAATTAATTTTATCTATTATATTTTGTCGATTTTTGTGTAGGTAAATGTATAAATGTTGATACTATATAAAACTTAATGATGTATATATGTTTGGCTTGAGCATATAAGCCATTAAGCATAACATAGTCCGTTTTACTAAAAAAATTAATTATCACAAAGCTAATTATTTTAAGAATTTAAAATTTAATATGGTTGATATAAAGGACATACTTAATAAAGCTTAGATTCGATTATGTTTAACATATTTCAGCTAATATCATCAGAAAATATACTAAATGTCGATTACATTTAACATATTCCAGCTAATATCATCAAAATATATACTAAATGTAACTAAATGATTGAAAGGTATTGAAGTTTAATTTCTAAGCAGAGAAAAATTATGTTATATTTATAAAAATGTAACTTATTTTTATTAACTTTCTATCTTATGTATGCCATTTTTATTATGTATTTAAATAGATAAAATTCAACTATAGTATGTCTAAAATGATAGAATTTGAGATTGTCAATAACGATCGAATGATCTTATGATTCTACTTTCTAACATCATCTCTTAATTAAATCCAACCATTATTAAAATAACTTAATCATGTATACTTTATTACGATTAGCAAAATAATTCTTACTAATTATCATGTACAATATATTTAATTATTGTTAATTAAAGAATTTTTTATATAGAAAAAGAAATTAATATGTTATTCGAGAAATATAAATGAAAATTTGAAAAATAACTAAGGATATCTTAAAATTAAAAGTAATACAAATGTAATTTGCTATTACTTGGAAAAGAGTGTTTTATTTGCTTTATGAAGATCCTTCATTAATGCATCCTTTTACAAAACAAAAATAAATAAGTTGTTGAGAAATTAGAAAGGATGTACATATGCTACTAAATAATATTAGTTCTGATTAAAAATAATATAGTTGGTGCAATGGGGTGGGTTTACACGTACATTAATTAATATTAGTAATTAGTAAAGATTAAAAATAATATAGTTGGTGTAATAGTGAAGAGTTGATTTAATAAAAGTATATAAAAATACTATGATAGTAATTTTCAATTTTAGATTTTTGTCTAAAACTTTTACCATATGCACTTTGGAATTTTCATGGGGATTTACTTGCAACTATTTTGCCATCAAATTCCGCAAGAAAACTCCTAAGTTTCATTAACTTTTTACCAAAACTTTCATGTGAATATTTGGAATTTCCTATGGAAAAATCCGCAAATAATCTACATGCGAATTTAAAATCCCAGATAATTTACATGCGGATTCAAAATTCCCAAAAGATTTACCTGGAGATTTTTAAAATTCGTAGGTAATAATTACCCACGAAGATTTTTCCATCGAAATTTTTTCGGAAGGAAAATCCGCCTGTATAATCCCTAGCAAAATTCCTATGTAATAAGTGATTTTCTTGTAGTGTTTGTTTATCACTTGATTCTTCCCTCCGATTTGTTATCCGTAATTCGAGGGCCTTAGCGGCGTATTTCTCGAACATATGATGATATGTATCTCCTTGATGTATTTGATGATCAAGAAGCATATAACAACACTCCATTTGTATCTTGAATGTTGCTAGAACTTTGAGCAAGACATATTTGACATGTCTTTATCTCTAATGAATATTCCATGAATTTTATGAAATTTCGAGATCGTATATGTGATCTCTTTGTGCACTATGAGATTGCTGAGATCATCTTTGAATGACATATGTAGCCTTATTTATATGCATGAATTAGTGTTTGGGTGGAGTAGCCACCAAGTAACCCTAATAGACTCCTAATATTTCAAGAGTTGTCTTGAATTTAGGATTTATCTTGATCTGTTAAAATTTTAGTGTCTACAAATGTCCCTACTTCAAGGTTTGTCGAGATGTAGGCTTGCTGAAATATGAAGACGAGACTTGAAGTACCTGACCATTACAAAAGATAATCTTAAAACTTGAAATTTTTTGGTATGCATGAGGAAGAGATGAAGGGCAGAACTGGTCCCATTGGGCGTGCCAATTTGTTTGCAATAACTTTTATGCAGAAAAATAAAACTGCAATCACAAACAACTGTAAAGAAAAAAAAGGATTTTATTGATAAACATTGCAGGTTACAACTCTGTTTATCACTTGATTCTTCCCTCCGATTTGTTATCCGTAATTCGAGGGCCTTAGCGACGTATTTCTCGAACATAGAATGATATGCATCTCCTTGATGTATTTGATGATCAAGAAGCATATAGCAACACTCCATTTGGATCTTGAACAAGACATATTTGACATGTCTTGATCTCTAATGAATATTGCTAGAGCTTTGAGCAAAACATATTTGACATGTCTTGACCTCTAATGAATATTCCATGAATTTTATGGAATTTCGAGATCGTATATGTGATCTCTTTGTGCACTATGGGATTGCTGAGATTATCTTTGAAGGACATATGTAGCCTTATTTATAGGCATGAATTAGGGTTTGAGTGGAGTAGCCACCAAGTAACTCTAATAGATTCCTAATATTTCAAGAGTTGTCTTGAATTTAGGATTTATCTTGATTTGTTAAAATTTCATCTACAAATGGAATGGTAGTTTGTAAAAATAGATTCTTATTAGCCTTATTATTCTTGTCTGCTTGTGATACATTTATATGTTATGCGATATAGACACAATAGTATTTTAACTTCACTAGAAAATTATAAATATGTTATGTGAGTTGGATAAAATAGTATTTTAGTTTCAGTAGAGTTATAAAATGACTCGGATAGGGCATACAAACAAAATAAGAATTTTCTAGCATAGATTATTTTAGTATAGAATAATTATGAATGTGCATTATGTAACAGAAAATGCAAAAGCTTTGTAGTATAGGATAATTATTTTAAACTAATGTGGAATTTAATTTTTTTAAATCGAAACCCATTTGGATTTTGGGTCAAATCATATTAAGGGAGACATGGATCTAAAGTGGGTATGACTCATTTAAGCTTATGTGGCATTTATTTTTGAATTTTTCTTATTAAATTTTATGACATGTCATATTTATGATAGGGGTTTGAGATAAAATGATTTTTAAGTAACAATGATAAAGTTTAGTTACTTTTAAGTGACAAAAAATAGTTGAATGACTTTAGTAAAATTAAAAAATAGTTTAAGGACTATCGGTGAAATTAACCCTTCAAGTGTAAGGCATTTAAATTTTAGATCAGCATCAATCCATCCCCCAACTTATATTTGACTTTACGATTATTAACAATGAAAAATGTCAAGCTGTAAGCGAGTCTGTAACTGCTGTAGGGGTCCTGTGTGGAAGTTAGTGGATGTTTTGCACTATATGTTTAATTTTATCTGCCATGGATTCTGGCACTGGACGTATATGATGGATAATAATCAAAGCAAAGGAATAAATAAAACCTTGCAATATCGATTATTGCATCCGATCCCATCACGACATTCTAGGCTTCTTCAAAAGCATGAATTGTTATATAAAAAGGGCAGTCCGGAACACGAAGTATTCCGTATTCACGCAGGGTGCGAAGAAAGGTTGCACTCTAAGATGTGTGACGTAAGCAGTCTATCCTGTTGCAAGCATCAGTGGCTGATTTCACACGGAGGCGGAACTAGTAAGCTCGGGTACGGGTT